>NC_091469.1:492426480-492629687 GCF_036971445.1 Narcine bancroftii | reverse complement strand
TAGGGGAGAGGGGAGAGGGTAGAGGGGAGGGGAGAGGGAGAGGGAGAGGGGAGGGGAGAGGGGAGGGGAGAGGGGAGGGAGTGAGGGGGGGAGGGGTGAGGAAGGAGTGAGGGGGAGGGATGGGGGTGAGGGGGGTGCATGCTGGGTGGGGAAGGGGGGATGGGGGTGAGGGGGTGAGGGGGGTGCATGCTGGGTGGGGAAGGGGGAAGGGTGTGAGGGGGGGTGCATGCTGGGTGGGGAAGGGGGGATGGGAGTGAGGGGTGGTGCATGCTGGGTGGGGGGGGGAAGGGGGTGAGGGGGGTGCATGCTGGGTGGGAAGGGGGAAGGGGGTGAGGGGGGTGCATGCTGGGTGGGGAAGGGGGAAGGGTGTGAGGGGGGTGCATGCTGGGTGGGGAAGGGGGGATGGGAGTGAGGGGGGTGCATGCTGGGTGGGGAAGGGGGGATGGGGGTGAGGGGGGGTGAGGGGGGTGCATGATGGGTGGGGGGGGAAGGGGGTGAGGGGGGTGCATGCTGAGTGGGGCAGGACTGCACCATTGCTGCGTGTTGTGTGTTTGCAGGTGCGGGCGGATTGCAAGTCTGGGCCGGGGGGCGACGACCACTGTGAACTGCCACGGGATGCGCGGCCGCTTTGTCAACGTGGTGGCGGCCGTGGTGGTGGTGGCTCCGTCCTGACCTTGTGCGAGTGCGAGGTTTACACTCTGGGCTGAGACAGGGGGAGGGAGCCCGCTCAATAAAGCCTCGAGACCTCCGTTGCCTGCCTCCTGCTTCATGTCTCCGGGCCCGGATGGTGGTTCCTAGCGGGGTGAGGGGCCCTCGCGTTGGGGGGGGCAGAGCCACCTCTCTCAATGGAAAATCGTGCGGGACTGAAGGTTCTGGCCCCTCATCCCCCCAGATGCCGGATAAAGCGCTGCTCATCTCCCAGGGGTTGAACCTGAGGGGAGAGTGCAGACATCTCGGGGGGGGGCGGAAGGGGGAGGTCTGAGGGCCAATGGGGGGGTCTGAGGGCCAATGGGGGGGTCTGAGGGCCAATGGGGGGGTCTGAGGGCCAATGGGGGGGTCTGAGGGCCAATGGGGGGGTCTGAGGGCCAATAGGGGGACTGAGGGACATGGGGGGGGTCTGAGGGACAATGGGGGGGTCTGAGGGACAATGTGGGTGTCTGAGGGACAATGGGGGGGGGGTGTTAAACTGTATTCCAGGTAATTGATTATTATGGGAGGGATTAATTGGGTAATTAAGAAAATTAGCAGGAAACAATAAAAGGAGGATTCACTAAAGGAGCAGCCCAGTGAGTGAGTGGCCTAGTGAAGGAGTGGGACTTCAAGGCTTTGGATCAAGAGCAGGCTGAGGAAAAGCTTCCTCGTGAGTTGTTAAGTCTTTTTAAGAGAATCTTAATTACTCTCATTTTTAATTGAAGAGTAGGCGATGGAGGCAGTTGTGTGTTCTGATTGCAGGATGTGGGAGACCAGGGACAGCACAGATGTTCCTGATGATGACACCTGCCAAAGGTACATCCGATTGCAACTCGAGGTCAGGGAACTGGAGTCGCAGCTGGATGAACTGCGGATCATAAGGGAGGCAGAGACGGTGATAGAGGAGTTATGGGAGGTGGTTGTGCCAACTGTCAGGAGTCAGGGAAATGGGGTGACTGTGAGGAAAGGGAAAGGGGGGAGTCAGGCACTGCAGAGAACCCCTGTGGCCCTTCCCCTCAACAACGTATACTGCTTTGGGAGGTGGGAATGATCTACAGGGGAGAAGTCATGGAGGTCAGGTCTCTGGCATAGGGCTGGACCCTTGACTCAGAAGGGAAGGGGGGAAAAGAGTAGAACTCTTGTAGTTGGAGACTCACTGGTTAGGGGAGCAGATTGGAGGTTTTCTGGGTGAGATCGAGGCTCCAGGAGCCAGGGTCAGGGATGTCTCTGTTTGAGTCCACAGCATTCTGGAGGGGGAGGGCAAGCAGCCAGAAGCCATAGTCCACGTTGGGACCCATGAAATAGTTAGAAGTGGGGATGAGGTCCAGTTTGCATAGTTAGGGAAGAAAATGAAAAGTAGGACATCAAGGGTAGCAGTCTCGGGATTTGCTGCCTGTGCCACATACTAGTGAGGGTTGGAATAGGAAGTTGTGGAGATGAGCAGGAGCTGGGACAGGGGTTTAGATTTCTGGATCATTGGGATCTCTTCTGGGGAAAGTCTGACTTGTACAAAAGAGTTGGGCTGCCTTGAACTGGAAGGGGACCAATATCCTGGTGGGCAAGTTTGCAAGAGCTGTTGGGGAGGGTTTAAGCTAGTTTAGCAGGGGGGTGGGAATCAGAATGAGAGTGGGAGATTAGGGAGGAAGAACACCTGGATTGGAAGGAATGGAGGGAACAGAATGTAAAAATAAATGGAGGAGGAAGGTTAAAGTAGTTGGTAACAAAAGGAGTATGTGTGGAGGCCAGACTTTCAAATGCATCTATTGAAAGCAAGGAGCATTATAAATAAGGATGATGAGCTTAAGGCGTGGACGGCCATGTGGAAATACGATATTGTGGCCATCCGTGAAACTTGGTTGCAGGAAGACCAGTTAAGTATTCCAGGATTCCGTTGTTTTAGGCTTGATTGAACCGGGGGGGGGATGGGTGGAGGGGGGATAAAAGGTGGAGGAGTTGCATTGCTTATTAGAGAGAACATTACAGCGAGTACTGTGGCAGGACGGGTTTGGTGGGATCATCCAGCGAAGCTATTTGGGTAGAATTGAGGAATGGCAGAGGCATGAATACATTAATGGGAGCGTATTCTAGACCACCGAGTGGGCTGAGGGAATTAGAGGAGCAAATTTGTAAGGAAGTTGTGTATATGTGTAATAAACACAAGATGGTTGTTGTGGGAGACTTCAACTTTCCGAACATTAACTGGGACACCCATACAGTAAGGGGCTGAATGGGGTCGAGTTTGAGTGTGTTCAGGGAAGTTTTCTTAATCAATATGTGGAAGAACTGACTGGAGAGGGGGGCCGTTTTGGATCTCCTATTAGGGAACGAGGTAGATCAGGTGACAGAGGTTTGTGTTGGGGACACTTTGGGTCTGGTGATTGCGATACTATTAGTCTTAGGCTAGTAATGGAAAAGAATAGAGATGGGCCAAAGGTTGAGATTCTTGATTGGAAGAAAGCAAATTTGAAGGGGATGAGAAAAGATTTGGAAGGTGTGGATTGGGATAAGATATTTTCAGGGAAGGATGTAGCAGATAAATGGAGGGAGATTCAAAGGAGAAGTTCTGAGAGCAGAGAGTCGGTCTGTCCCCGTGAGGATTAAAGGAAAGGTTAGAAACTGTAGGGAGTCTTGGTTTTCAAAAGATATTGGGAACTTGGTTCAGAGAAAACTTGCAAATCTTGTACTTTTAGCCATTGCTTCAGGGGTTGTTGTAACAGTATTTTCTTTGTGCCTCTGTTGCCCTTAGACCCTTCCTCACCCAACCCCTCACCATCGGCCATTTTGTCCCCAAGCGCCCAAGCCATACAAGACCCCAGAGGATTAAAAACTAAAACCAAAATAATTAACCAAATTAAAGTAGAAAAGGAAGACATCTACATAACTTAGGGTGACATGTTTCACAAATAAGAGACCAGGACAAGAACAAGGACGAAGGTTAAAAACCAAGTAACCAACCAATAGAATATAAATAAAAACACAACCACCATTTACAACCATACCCTTGTCCAGTCCCCAATTACCCTTCCATCGCAGCCTTTGGCCCATGCTATACCCAACCCCCTCTTGGTCAGTGGCCACCTCCCATTGGTTGTCACCGCGCCCCCCTCACAGTAGGATGTGCAATTCGCACCCATCATCTCCTCCCTCAGTTTCCCACACTCCCAGTTGGAATGTTCACTTCTGTTTGTCATCGCCTCATTTCTCATATCTTCATATTACTTAAATGCCCGAGTACCTTACAGTTCACAACGAGTCCGTATATCTCTGTGGATTAGTTCTCATTTCGATTTGGGTTCTTCTTTTTACCCACTAGTGTTGCTAAATCTTCTGCCATTTGTGGTGCTCTGCCCCCCACCTCACGTCCTCTCCTTGGTAAAACAACTCCCAGGGTGGCTGGGTACCTCAGCACGCACTCATGGCCTTTCTGTTTCATTAGTCTTTTGGCTGGTTCTAGTGCCTTCCTCGCCTTTAAGAGTGTCGCATACCGGGGTAAAAAAAAAGTATCTTATTCCCCTCTATTTCCATGGCCCCCCTCTCTGTCCCTCTAATTCCATGGGCCCCCTCTCTCTGTCCCCCTATTTCCAAGGGGCCCCCTCTCTCTGTCCCTCTATTTCCATGGGCCCCTCTCTCTCTGTCCCTCTATTTCCATGGGCCCCCCTCTCTCTGTCCCTCTATTTCCATGGGCCCCCGTCTCTCTATTTCCATGGGCCCCCCCTCTCTGTTTCCCCCTATTTCCATGGGCCCCCCTCTCCGTTTCCCCCTATTTCTATGGGCCCCCCTCTCCGTTTCCCCCTATTTCCATGGGCCCCCCTCTCCATTTCCCCCTATTTCCATGGGCCCCCCTCTCCATTTCCCCCTATTTCCATGGGCCCCCCTCTCCATTTCCCCCTATTTCCATGGGCCCCCCTCTCCATTTCCCCCTATTTCCATGGGCCCCCCTCTCCATTTCCCCCTATTTCCATGGGCCCCCCTCTCTGTTTCCCCTATTTCCATGGGGCCCCCTCTCTGTTTCCCCTATTTCCATGGGCCCCCCTCTCTGTTTCCCCCTATTTCCATGGGCCCCCCTCTCCATTTCCCCCTATTTCCATGGGCCCCCCTCTCCGTTTCCCTCTATTTCCATGGGCCCCCTCTCTGTTTCCCCCTATTTCCATGGGGCCCCCCTCTCCATTTCCCCCTATTTCCATGGCCCCCCTCTCTGTTTTGCCACAGTTGCCATTGCCCTCAGTACTTCTTCCCTGTCCTAGTATCGTAATAATTTTACCAGGACAGAGCGTGGTCTCTGTCCAGGGCCTGGCTTCGGAAGGAGGGACCAATGCGCTCTTTCTATCTCCACTCTTGTCCCTAGCATGTGCCTTTGTCCAGCACCTAGGAGATCCAAGTTTGAAAAAAGCGTATGGGGTTCTGTCCCTCGGTGCCCTCTCTCAACTCCACTATTTGTTTCTCCTACTGAAATTTTCAAGGTGCTCTCGCTTCTCCCATACCCGCTCCCTTCTTTCTTAAGGGTATCAGTGTCAATCCCCATATTATTAATAATGTCCTGTTGCCCTCACTCTTTCCTCAACCTCTAATACCCTTCCCATTAAACCTGTCAGGGCCCCCTGCATTTTTCCCATGTCTTCATCCCTTTTATCCATAGCATGGGAAAGTCTACTTTCCACAAGGTTGAGTGTTTCATAATATCACACAGGGAGGGCTCTGAGCCTCCCTGTGTGGTTTGCCTCACGGAGGCTTTTCTCCTGAGCATAAGGCTCCTCGGGAGCTCCCTTCTTCGGGTCTATTGGTGCCTGGGGCCTCACCACAGTTCACGACCTCCTCGCAATCGCTGCTGACACTCTCCTCTTCAGCCGATCCAACACTGGACCCTCCGCTGGAATTCACCTCCGCAGCTGACCCGACGCTGCCTGGACCCACCTCACCTGCAGATCCATCCACCCATGGGTCTGACGTGGCCTGGCTCCTCCCGACCCACCACTCCACTTAACCTGGGGCTGGACCTGCCGCCGAGATCAATTTAAGTGCCGCTTTCCTCGGAGTTAGGTCTGCTAATGGCACTCCCAACCTCTTTATGCGCTGGCTTGCATCCATCTCCACGGTGTGCTGCTCCCCCATATCACGATCCTCACACCCACTGGGACTGCCACTCCAATCTCGCGCGCTGTGGGAGGGCAGAATACCAGACCTCTCTCCCCCTCCACTGCTGAATCCAGGTCTTCCTGCTGCTGTCCGACGCCCTGGGGTGACATCCTCTCTCAGGACTGGGTCCTTCAGCTGAACGGGTTGATCACATGAATTGGCCGTTCTTTCAGCGGGCCCCGACGTGGCCCCGCCATTTTCCTCACCACGAGGCTCCTCCATATTGGTCTTTGTCTTCAAAGGTGCTTCTTTACCATTTTTTGACGTGGACTTTCCTGTTTTTGTCATTTTTATGGTCTTGGCGTGTTCCCACATCCTCTAATTGTATTCAGGTGATTCTTTTGAATGTTTTCCTTCATTAATTTTCATTCCATCTTGGGAGCTCTGAGATTCTACCTCCTACTCTCCGCATCAAGTGACCGCCTCCACTTCTCAATTCAATTCCGAATCTTGGTTCTGTTGCAATGTAACCTGAAACTACCATCTACACTATCCGATCTTTGTGTCATCTTCAAACATACTGACTCCACTCTCCATTGCTTCATGCATGTCATTTATAAAACTCACAAAGAGCAGGGGATCCAGACAGATCCCTGCAGAACTTCACTAGTCACTGACCCTCAGACTGAGTTCATTCCCTCTACTACTGCCTTCTGCTTTCCACAGGCAAGTCAGTTCTGGATCCACTCAGCCAAAGATCTCATCGCTCATGATCTTCGGAATGGTCCTACCATGGGGGTGATGCATTTTGGAAGGACAAACCGGAGGGCTGAGGACAGAGGTAATGGTCGGTTACTTAGGGGTGTGGATGAAAAGAGAGACCCTGGGGCTCAAATCCATACATCCCTCAAGGTCGCCGCACAGGTTGATAGGAGAGTTAAGAAGGCCTATGGGAGGCTGGGCTTCATTAATAGGGGGATTGAGTTCAGGAGTAGAGAGGTCATGTTGCAGCTCTACAAATCTCTGGTGAGACCACACTTAGAATATTGTGTTCAGTTCTCGTCACCTCATTACAGGAAGGATGTGGAAGCTGTGGAGAGGGGGCAGAGGGATTTACCAGGATGTTGCCTGCTTTGGAAAGCTAATCTTGTGAGGCAAGGTTATCAGAGCTGGGATTTTTGTCTTTGGAGCATAGAGGATGAGAGGAGACTTGATCGAGGTCTACAAGATTCTGAGTGGCATAGATAGGGTGGACAGGCAGTGCCTGTTTCCCAGGGCAGGATCAGCAAACACCAGTGGACGTGTGTACAAAGTGAAGGGAGGGAGGTTTAGGGGAGATGTCAGAGGGTTGTGGGGGCCTGGAATGCCTTGCCTCTTAGACAGGCACATGGATGAAGGAAAAATAGAGGGTTACGAGGTAGGTAGGGTTTAGTGCCAGGAATATGAATCAAAACGACATCGAGGCCGAAGTGCCTGTACTGTGCTGCAGTGTTCTATACACTTTAACTTTGGTCTGCCTTTTCACGTGTCAATCAGGGGATACAATCACCATTCTCCAATCCTCTGGTATCCATGCTGTCAGCAGGGATGAAGCAAAGATCATTGCCAACACCCCAGCAATCTCTTCCCTTGCCTCCTGAAGTAACCTGTGGCTTATCTCACCCTGACCCGGGGGACGTACCAATCTGAAAGATCCAATGCATCCTCTTTCTGAACCTGAACAAGCAAATAAGCCTGTTCAATACTGACCTCGCTTTGACTAAGATCGCTCTCTCCCTTGAACACTGAAGCAAAGTATTTATTTTGGACTTCCCTTACCTCATTTGTCCTCAGGCACATGTTCCCTCCTTTATCCTTAAGCGCCTTAACCTTCACTCTTGTCATCCTACTGTTCTTTCTATGGTCCATGGCGCTTTCATTGATACCATGTGCCAAGGCATTCTCATCCCCTCTTCTCGCTGTCATAACTCCTTTCTGAAGTTACCTCCTGGCTACCGTTTAATTCTCGTAAATACTTCAAGTTATTTTTTCTTCTTAAACCTTTGCAGGTTTCTTTCATCCCCCTCAATGCCGCACATCCAAACATCCTCCACATTACCTGTGTGCATTCTCCCGAAAACCACTGTTCCCAATTGACTCTCCCCAGTTTCTATATAATCCCATCCTAATTAGCCCTCCCTCAATTAAACATTTTACCTTTTTTTCTACTCCTCTCCTTGTCCATCGTACATCAGAACACAAGAAATAGGAGCAGGAATCGGCCATTCGGCCCGTCGAGCCTGCTCCACCATTCAATAAGATCATGGCTGATCTGATCGTTGACTCAACTCCACCCACCTGCATTTTCCCCATATCCCTTAATTCCATTTTTATGTAAAAATCTATCTAAGTGAACCTTAAATATGTTTAATTAAGTCTCTTCAACTGCTTCCCTGGGCAGAGAATTCCACAGAATCATTACTTTCTGGGGGAAAAACAGTTTTTCCACATCTGTCTTCAATCTTCTCCCCTGAATCTTGAGGCCGTGTCCCCTAGTTCTGGTCTCACCTCCCAGTGAAAACAATTTTCCTGTTACAAGCCCAGAGGCCCCCAAAACCCAGCAGCAACAGGTATTCACCACGACAAATGGTTACTTAAACAAAAATTGTTCTTAATTATCTTTAAACATGAAAACAGAATCAAACTTTAACCTATCTCTATTTTTAACTTACTTAATTTAACCCAGCTTAACCTTCTTCTAATTCCAAGCACACATGTGTGTGTGTAATGTCTGTGAAAATTCAGAAAGGTTCTTTGATTCACAGTCCAGTCTCACTTCTCATTCCTCCAAGTTCACTGGTTGCAGGCAATTCTTATTCTGTACACAGAATAAAACATGTATAAAATTCACCAGGCTTTGGTGCTCGAAAGGTAAATGGTTACTGCTCAGGAAGGTTCTTGTACGATTTGTAGAGAGAGATTTGTTGTTTCAGGACATCCACAACTGAGGTACTTCCCTCAATCACCTCAGTGTCTTGCTGACGAAACCTGCCCCCTTCAGGGTTCTCCAGATGATAACCTCTTTCTTTCAGGTTATCACAGAGTTCCTTTCTGTTCCACTTATTCCAAGAGAACCACCAGACAGCCAGAACTTTCAGCCATCCTCTGCTCTGGAGCTTCCATTTCAGTAAGCATCTGTGTCACACATACTCACCAGAGACTGCTTTCTGTCTCTCTCGCTCACTGACACCCACAGTTAGAACTGCCAGCTTGCTTGACTGACCCCCTGTGCTTGCAAAACAAGATCACCTTCAGAAGTCTCCAGAAGTCAGTCTTCTGGTTCATCTGTTGTTTTTTAGGGAAATAAGAACCCATCAGTGACCTTTGAGCTCTCTTGTCTCTTGTTGTTGTTTTAAAGACAATAGTCCATTCATTCAACAATTAACACTTACTTGGAAAGTCTCCATAGGCATTTTTCAGTTTCTGTAAAGTCGCTCATAATATGAATTCTTCAGTATTTTAAACAAGATCTGTTTTAAAGTGTGTGTCTGTAACCTCTCTAACTTTTCCCAATTTATCTCCCAAAAAATATTTCTAGACATTCTATCACACCTGCCTCTATGAGAAAGGTCAGGGAATTGTGGTCACGGTCTTTGAAATCTTCTCCCACTCAGAGTTCTGTCACCCGACCAGGTTAATTACCCAGCGCTAGATTCCGTGGGCTGCTTCCCACTGGTGGAAGGTGCACTGGTCCATAATTTCCAGGATTCTTCCACTCGGCTGATCCTCAAACTGTGAAGAATCCTTTATGGAAACACCTGACAAATTCTGCCCTGTTGAAGAAAGGAGCTGCCAGTCGAAGTCTCCCATTCCAAAATCTGCCATCTTATTTTCTGATCAATGTCACGAGGGATTTGTGGGGGGAAGGGAAGGGTTGATAGAATAGCCCCAATATCCCCTTCCTTTTACTGAATTGCACCCACACTGATACAGCAGACAGCCCCTCCACAACATTCCCCTTCCATGCCCTGCCCCTTTTTCGTTTCCCTTCCTATCCTTTTGGAAATATTGAAACCATTGTAACTGCATCAGCCCATCCTGCCCTCACGTCAGCCAAAGTTTCTGTAATTCCACGAACTGATCCACGCTCACGTTTATACTCAGCGTGGTTGGTGTAGTGGCCTTTACAGCGCCAGCAATTGGGACCGGGATTCAAATCTGGCACTGTCTGTCAGGAGTTGGTGCATTCTCCCTGTGTCATCGTGGCTTTCCCCTGAGGGGGGTACAGTTTCCTCTCATCATTCAAAAATGTACTGGGGGGGGGGGGTGTAGGCCAATTGGGCAGCACAGATTTGTGGGCTGGAATGGCCTGTTACCACGCTGTATGTTCAAATAAAAAAAAAATCAAAATTTAATCTGCCTTATTCCCAATACTTCTTGCATTTAACTGGACACACTTCAATCGCTCCAGGTGACGACATTCATGTTCCTGCCATTGGGTTTCCTACCACTGACGTAAGCCCACTGGCCTGTAATTCCTAGGGTTCTTCTCGTCAGCAGGTCTACATGCTGTCCTTCCTCACAATCTTATTGCACATTGCATCCAACGTTCCACCATCTGCTCTATTCTATGCCCTCACATTTTGGTTCCCACCCCCCTGAGAAGCCAGTTTAAACCCTCCCCACCAACCTGATGGAAATCTCCCCTTCCAGGACATTGGTCCCCTTCCAGGACATTGGTCCCCTTCCAGGACATTGGTCCCCTTCCAGGACATTGGTCCCCTTCCAGGACATTGGTCCCCTTCCAGGACATTGGTCCCCTTCCAGGACATTGGTCCCCTTCCAGTTCAGGTGTAACCTGTCCTTTTTGTACAGATCATACCTTCCCCAGTGGAGATCCTAATGATCTTGAAACCCTGTCCTCTACACCAATTGTACAGCCATGCATTCATCTGCTTTATCATTATATCCTTACCCTCTCCGGCTCTTGGCACAGGCAACAAACCTCAGATTACGACCCTTGAGGTCCTGTCTTTCAGATTCCTACTGAGGTCCTGTATTCTCCCTTTAGAAATTCATCCCTTTTCCTACTTGTGTCGTTGGATGCAATCTGAAAGTTCCCTGTCTGTGGCACCTGGGAGGTACCAAACCTGCTGGATACCTCATTTGTGGCTATAGTATCCCAGTCTGATCTCTAACTACCCTTGTGGTAACTATGGTTCTACCACTTTTCTTTCCTCCCTTCTTCCCTGTAGAGCTATAAGGCTAGGGTCTGATGCCAGAAACATGGTCACTACAGCTTTGCCTGGGTAGGTCCTTCCGCCCCACCCCCCCACCCAACCCCCACATCTCGCCAACAGTATCCAAAGCAATAGATGTGATGTTTAGGGGGACGGGCACAGGCGTACGTGACTGGTTGCTTTTGCTCTCCTTCTCTTCACAGTCACCCTTCAGCTTGGTTCACCATGGGTAGATCTAGCGATGAGAGAGATGGCAAGTCTCGCACAATCCTGGCACCTCACAGGATAAACACTCCACTATTGCCATTTGGACTGCACTACGTGGCACTAATATAAGGTCAAAGAATAAATGATTAGAAGTTCTGACCACAGTCTCACCTTGGTCTCTCTGCCTCTTCTCAGCGAAACCTCTTTTGCCAAAGTCTTGACTCACCTCTCTAACTCCAGCCCACTGGGCTGCTCCCATGGAGCCCGCTCCACTAACTTCCACCTTCTTCACCTGCTCCACTCCTACATCCTCTCACACCAACTCCCAGGACAAGTCCAGTTTATTTGCACAAGTACAACCCGACGAAACAGCGTTCTCCGGTCCTCAGTACAAAACACGCAGACACACAAACAGACATAACAATACACATGCAGGACAAGTACTTTATACATGCAAATATATAAATATTGTTTTGTACAATTGTGTGAGCTGTGGTTCAGCATTCTCACTGCCTGTGGGAAGAAGCTGTTCCTCAGCTCTGATACTTGACGAGAGCAGCTGAAAGATGCTGTGTGCAGTGTGGAAGAGGGTCCTCAATCTCTTCAGATAACGATACCAGTAGATCATGTTGATGGAGGGTGGGGGAGGAGAGGAGACTCCCATTCACTGGAGGAAAAGAAAGTTGCTAGCACAACACTCACCTTCTTAATTCTCCTGCCGATGCTGCCACACCCATCCTCTGGGGGATAATTGCCCTCTGTTCTAGTCTCAGATAACCATCTTCACTGTCCATTCTCCCAGCAATTGTGATGAGATCGGGAGCCCCAAAGGCAGTGGATGAGGTGAGAGGAGGAGAACGAGAATAAGTGCTCATCGGAAATGGTTGTTTACATGACAGGCGGGCACGTCCCCCAAGCATCAAAAAGTGGGCATATTGGAGTGAGGACTGGATAGAAGAGTCACGGAAAGAATCCATTCACTTTGGATGGAATCATTTGTACAGCCCCAGCATGGCTGGTTTATTATATTAAATCTTTGGACTGATTCCATATTATCTACAGCAAGAACAGGCTCAAGGCACCCTGGCTATTGCTGAGCCAATTGGAATATAATGCTTCAGATCACATTGCAAACAATCCATTGCAGTCAACAAGGGTGGTACAGGATGCTTCTCAAAATGAATGAGCTCGATGGAGGATCCATTCTGTTTAAACAACAGAATTGCAAACATGCCAGCACTGGAACGAGTGAATAGGCAAAGGACAAGAGGAGATGCTGGAACATTAGGTGGGAAACAATGAAAGGCTTTTTAAAAAATAGTTTATTCATACATTTTAAACCCAATATAATTGCATTACATTCAAGTGTAAACTATTTAAAAAAATTGTGTTAATATCAACCCTTTGCCCCCCAACCCGCCCCCCCCAACCTGCCCCCCCAACCCACCCCCCCAACCTGCCCCCCCAACCCACCCCCCCAACCCGCCCCCCAACCCGCCCCCCTCAACCCGCCCCCCACAACCCGCCCCCCTCAACCCGCCCCCCTCAACCCGCCCCCCTCAACCCGCCCCCCTCAACCCGCCCCCCTCAACCCGCCCCCCTCAACCCGCCCCCCTCAACCCGCCCCCCTCAACCCGCCCCCCTCAACCCGTCCCCCCTCAGCCCGCCCCCCCCCTCAGCCTGCCCCCCCTCTCGCCAAATATGTGCTCCATGTTTTCCAAAAATCCCTATTATGTGCTGGATAACTATCCAAGAATTTCCCCTAATGGTGCCGCTACCACGTTCTCCGTCCCCTCTTTCTAGACATAATCTATTTCTGACTTTAATGAAATTGTTTTGTTTCTTCGAAACTGCTAAAGCCATGAACATAAATTCAATTTGATAAATATTTTATTTTAATTTTGTCCTTATAACCTTAATATTATTCAGTAAAAATAACATTGGGTCTGGTGAGAATTTGACCCCTGTAATTCATCCCCCAAAAATTACCCCCCCCCCAACCAAAATAGTCTAACTTTAGGACATTTGCAAGTTGAATGGAAACAAGTTCGAACTTCATAAAGCATTAATCTGATACAGCAGGTTTAACTTATTTCATTTTTGTAGAGTCAAATATAATTAATGTTAAAAAATTATATTGGACTAACCGATATCTTGCATTTATAAGATTTGTCATATACAAATCCATCCAGTCCTTTTCACTGATTTGAGTATTGAAATCTAATTCCCATCTTGATGTTTGCATCCCAATTTTTGGGGCCTTCGTTTGAAGTAAGTTATACATTGTTGAAATAAGTTTATTTACAATTGTGTAACAAATCAATAATTCTAATTCACTCTGATCAGGGTTAGGGTAAGGAACTATTTTGCCAGATAAAAACACTTTAACTTGGTAATAACAAAATAAAGTATTACCAGGTACATTAAATTTTTCCCTCATTCTTTCAAATGTTATAAATCTCCCATCCTCAAAACAATCTTCAATCCTCTTTAACACCATCCGTCTCCAAATCCTCAAGAATTCGTTATTCATTGAAAAACGAATAAGCCCTATTTTGACATAGACATTTTTCTAGATATTAAAATTTTCATACCAATTTCATTCTCAATATTATTCTGCAACTTAATCAAGTGTTTCAAAATAGATGATTCCCTAATTCTAAATAACAGCTTAGAATTTCATTTGTAAACAAAATCATGGAGATCCATATCCCCCATTACATTAAATTCAACAGAAGCCCAAGATGGAATGTTATTGAAATCAATGGTTCTCAACCTTTCTCTTTCCACTCACTTCCCACTTTAAGGAATCCCTAAGCCATCGGTGCTCTGTGATTAGTAAGGGGTTGCTTAAGGTAGGATGTTGCTTAAGGGAAGGCTGAGAACCACTGCTCTAGACCCAATTTGTTACTGAAAAATTTTGCTTGAGAAAAATTGTCCTTGGCCCATTTCCTTTGGAGTTCTGAAACTGTGCAAGAACGAGTCAATTGGGTACGATTAAAGCAGTGGGTTTCAAACTTTTTCTTTCCATCCACATCCCACTTTAAGCAACCCCTTACTAATCACAGAGCACTGATGGTGTAGGGAATACTTAAAGTAGGATGTGGGTGAAAGAAAAATTATGAAGGGAATTGATAGAATAGATGTGAATAGGGCCTTTCCCCTGAGGGTAGGGGAGATTGGAAAAAGGGGTCATAAGTTAAGGGTTAGGGGGTGTAGTGCGCGTCGAAAGAATCAAAGACTTGTTGATCCAAACCAAGACTTTTATTAACTAGAAGACTGGAGGATATCACAGGTAGGTCGACCAGTCCAGAATGACCTGGTCTGGCTAGGAACAATCCTTTAAGACCTGCCAGTAGGCGTGACTACACTCTCAGCCAATCACCGTCATCCTACACGACCATCTGTACATATTGGTGATAGAATCTGTACCATCACAGGGGGCAAAACTTTAGGAGTAATACAGGAGGGAGCTTCTTCACTCAGAGAGTGGTGGCTGAGTGGAATGACCTTCCGGAAGAGGTAGTTGCTGCAGGGTCAATTCTGTCATTTAAGAGGAGGTTGGATGAGTACATGGATGTGAGGGGGTTGGAGGGTTATGGACAGGGAGTAGGTAGGTTTCACGTAAATCGGTGTGGTCTAGAAGGGCCGATATGGCCTGTTTCCGTTCTGTAAATTGTTATATATGGTTATATGGTGAGTGGAGAGAAAAAGGTTGAGATCCACTGGTCTAAATTAACAATACATTTATAAATCTCAATTGAGCTGCTTTATAATAATTCTTAAAATGAGGAAGACGCACCCCCCCCAACTCATATTTCCAAGTCAATTTTTCCAAACAAACCCTAAAAATGTCCTAACCCGCCACCGTGAACATTATTGCATGCTGCAGAGTAAGTGGGTAAACACAACCCAAAGAGGTCGTGACATTCCATAAGTCATTGAGTATTCAGCCCTTTGAGACTGTTCACCTTCCAACAAACATAACAGGGCAGTCCCCTCGACTCAAGATGTGCTGATCTGTGCAAACCTACTCCACAACAAATTAATCCTTCCCCACGCCATTCGTCTCCATTTTCTTGAAGTGCACCCACCTATGTCATAGTACCTAAAATGCCCCTATTGTACCAGCCTCTCCCATCACCCCGGCAGTGCATTCCAGGCAACCACCGCTCTCTATGTAAACGTTTAGCTCGAGCTTCACTCACCCACCTTAAACCGAGGTCCTCTGGTATTTGCCACTGTTGCCCCAGGTAAACGATGGTTGCAAGGTTGGTCTGCAAAGGGTTTTCTCGAGCTGCAGCGTGATGGCAGGAGCCTTGAACCTAATCCTCTGTATAGTGAAGGTTGACAAACCACACATCCCCTTAATCGCCCTCTCAATTTGTGCAAGCAACTTGGATGAATCTATGGTCCTGGACCCTAAGATTGTGCTCTTCCTCCACACTGTTAAAAAACCATTAAACTTTTAATTTCCAAAGTGCATCACTTTGCATTTAATCCAAACTCCCAGCTGCCCAAATCTGTACCTTGTCTATATCCTGATTTAACCTACACTCTCCACAAAACCTCCCACCATTATGTCATCTGCAAAATTACTGAGCCACCCCTTCACTTCAACATGCAAGAAAAAGGACAAAGCAGAGGTTCCAGAATGGACCTCTGCCAAATGCCATGAGCTGTTGACCTCCAGACAGAGTATATTCCATCTGCTAGCACCCTCTGCTTTCTGTGGGCAAGTTAAATCCGAATCCAAGCAGCCGCTGATCCTTGGACCCAATGCCCTGTGACTCTAAATGTCTGCCATGTGGACCTTGCTAAAATTTATATACACCACACACAGTGCCTGAACTTGATCAATATCATTTGTCATCCAATCAAATAAATCAATTGCACTCGTTAGGCATGACCTGTCTGTCACAAAGACATGCAAACTCTCTCTGAGAAGATGCTGCTTGTAAATCCTGTCTCTAAGAATTCTCTCCAATAATTGGTGAACCATTTTCATAAGACTCACTCGCCCATAATTCCTAAGATTATCCCACTTATGTTTCTTAATCAAGGGGATGACACTTGCCATTCTCGCATCCTCAGCTACCTCTCCACAAAGATCATCACCAACATCTTTGCAATCTCTTCCCTGGCTTCCTGAAGTAATGTGGGTGTGTTGGGTGGGGTCCTGGCAACCCATCTGTGCTAATCTATATAGGCAGACCCAGCCCTTCCTCTCTCTTAATCTCAGCACATTGACCTCTTCTACACTGACTTCACATTCACCAAGGTCCTCCTGACTGAGAATCTCCAGGGCCTCGGAGGAACTGTCGCAGTTTGGAGAAAGTATGCATGTGCCATGGAGGGGACGCAGTGAAGACATTGGTTCCAATGAAGGTAGATTTGTTGATTCAAGAGAGATTCAGTCGAAAACGACTGTATTCAGCAGACTTTCGACTTGTGAAATGAGATCTCATTTTTCTTGCTGCTGAGAACTGCAAAGTATTTGCAGGGCACCTTTAATTCTTTCTCAAAAATCCCAGTTCTATGTCTTTCCAGTCTTATCCTCATTGCCTTTTGGTTCCACATTCTGTTTTCATATCATTTGTTAATCCTGCTTATCGCAAGCCTCTAGTTCAGTGGTTCTCGACCTTTTTCTTTCCACTCACAGACCACTCTAAGTAATCCCTATGCCATCAGTGCTCTGGAGTCTTCTACCTGTTCATCAGGATCATGGAGTCTTCAACCTGTTCATCAGGATCATGGAGTCTTCAACCTGTTCATCAGGATCATGGATGGACTTCTACCTCAACACCGTTTCCTGACAATCACTACATATGTTTTATTCGGATTATTTCCACCAATCTATCAACGTATGCTCAATGAGATTAAACATTGCACTTAGACAACAGCCTGGTGTGGAAAATGTTAAAGGTTCAATGGTGGGGCAGCTGTTGCAGAAGACCCTGAGAGATAGGATTAACACCTATTTTGAGAGGCAAACCTGACTAGGAACAGTCAGCATGGTTTCGTCAGGGGAAGGCCATGTCATGCGAGTCTCACTGAATTCTTCCAAGATGCAACCAAGCGGATTGATGAAGAACATAGAGCGGTGGATGGAGTGTGTGTGGGAGTCTGAAAGGTATTTGATAAGGTTCCCCACGCAAGGCTCATTCAGAAAGTACGGAGGCATGGGATCCAAGGAGGCCTTGCTTTGTGGATACAGAATTGACTTGCCCAGAGAGGCAGAAGGTGGTTGTAAATGGTTCGTATTCTACATAGTGGTCAGTGACCAGTGATGGTCCACAAGGATCTGTTCTAGGACCCCTCATCTTTGGGATTTTTTAAAATGAATGACCTGGATGAGAAAGTGGAAGGGTGAGTTAGTAAGTTTTCAGATGACATGGTAGTGGGTGGTGTTGTGGATAGTGTGGACGGTTGCCAGAGGGATGCAGAGCTGGGCTGAGATGTGACAGATGGGGTTTAACCCAGAAAAAGGGTGAGGTGGTTCATTTCAGTCAGCCAAATTTGGGCAGAACTGAGCAGTGTGGAGGTACAAAGAGATCTTGGGGTCCGTTTCCATGGCAGACTCAAAGCTGTTGCGCAGATTGATAGTGTTGTTAAGAGGCGTATGTTGTGTTGGCCTCATTCACCAGGCGATCGAGTTCAAGAGCTGTGAAATAATGTGGTAGCTCAATAGTACATTGGTTAGATTCCACTTGGAAGCTTTGCTCACCTCACTACATGAAGGATGTGGAAGCCATTGAGAAGGTACAGAGGAGATTCACCAAGATGTTGCCTTATGAGGAAAGGTTATCCGAACTTGGTCATTTCTCATTGGAGGATGAGGGGTGACCTGATAGAGGTGTACAAGATGATGAGAAGCGTTCTCCACAGTGCTGATGGGGGACGTTTTAAAGTATTTTGGTGGAAGTACAGGGGGGGTGGGTGTAAGATTTTCACACAGAGGGGTGGGTGCATGGAATGCGCTGCCACCAACGGAGGTTGAGGCAGGGACAAGAGGTTCTTTCTAAGAGATTGTTAGGAAGGCAGATGGAATTGAGAGAAATGGCGGGTTATGCAGTGGGTAAATTCTGGACAGATGTAAGAGTAGGTTATTATGTCGGAACAACATTGTGGGCAAAGCACCTGTACTGTACTACGTTTTACTATCGTGTGAGAGAATACATTTCTTCTCATGTTAGTCGTACAGTTCTTGTTCACAACTGATTTACCTTTTGACCCTTTAATTTAATTTCCCAGTTCAGCTTTGACTATGCTCTCATGCCACGATAATTCCCATTTAGTGGACATGTCTGTCATCAGTTATCTGGCTCTCACCCCACGATAATTCCCATTAAGTGGACATGTCTGCCATCGGTTATCTAACTCTCACCCCACGATAATTCCCATTTAGTGGACATGTCTGCCAGCAGTTTTCTGGCTCTCACCCCACGATAATTCCCATTTAGTGGACATGTCTGCCAGCAGTTATCCAGCTCTCACCCCACAATAATTCCCATTTAATGGACATGTCTGCCATCAGTTATCCAGATCTCACCCCACGATAATTCCCATTTAGTGGACATGTCTGCCAGCAGTTATCCAGCTCTCACCCCACGATAATTCCCATTTAATGGACATGTCTGCCATCAGTTATCCGGCTCTCACCCCACGATAATTCCCATTTAGTGGACATGTCTGCCATCAGTTATCTAGCTCTCACCCCATGATAATTCCCATTTAGTGGACATGTCTGCTAGCAGTTATCCGGCTCTCACCCCACAATAATTCCCATTTAGTGGACATGTCTGCCAGCAGTTATCCGGCTCTCACCCCACGATAATTCCCATTTAGTGGACATGTCTGCCAGCAGTTATCCAGCTCTCACCCCACGATAATTCCCATTTAATGGACATGTCTGCCATCAGTTATCTGGCTCTCACCCCACGATAATTCCCATTTAGTGGACATGTCTGCTAGCAGTTATCCGGCTCTCACCCCACGATAATTCCCATTTAGTGGACATGTCTGCCAGCAGTTATCCGGCTCTCACCCCACGATAATTCCCATTTAGTGGACATGTCTGCCAGCAGTTTTCTGGCTCTCACCCCACGATAATTCCCATTTAGTGGACATGTCTGCCAGCAGTTATCCGGCTCTCACCCCACGATAATTCCCATTTAGTGGACATGTCTGCCATCAGTTATCCGGCTCTCACCCCACAATAATTCCCATTTAGAGGACATTCTGCCATCAGTTATCCGGCTCTCACCCCACGATAATTCCAATTTAGTGGACATGTCTGCCATCAGTTATCTAGCTCTCACCCCATGATAATTCCTATTTAGTGGACATGTCTGCCAGCAGTTATCCACCTCTCACCCCACGATAATTCCCATTTAATGGACATGTCTGCCATCAGTTATCCGGCTCTCACCCCACGAAAATTCCCATTTAGTGGACATGTCTGCCATCAGTTATCTAGCTCTCACCCCACGATAATTCCCATTTAGTGGACATGTCTGCCATCAGTTATCCAGCTCTCACCCCACTATAATTCCCATTTAGTGGACATGTCTGCCATCAGTTATCCGGCTCTCACCCCACAATAATTCCCATTTAGTGGACATTCTGCCATCAGTTATCCGGCTCTCACCCCACGATAATTCCCATTTAGTGGACATGTCTGCCATCACTTATCTAGCTCTCACCCCACAATAATTCCCATTTAGTGGACATGTCTGCCATCAGTTATCTAGCTCTCACCCCACGATAATTCCCATTTAGTGGACATGTCTGCCATCAGTTATCCGGCTCTCACCCCACGATAATTCCCATTTAGTGGACATGTCTGCCATCAGTTTTCTGGCTCTCACCCCACGATAATTCCCATTTAGTGGACATGTCTGCCAGCAGTTATCCAGCTCTCACCCCACGATAATTCCCATTTAGTGGACATTCTGCCATCAGTTATCCGGCTCTCACCCCACGATAATTCCCATTTAGTGGACATGTCTGCCATCAGTTATCCGGCTCTCACCCCACGATAATTCCCATTTAGTGGACATGTCTGCCAGCAGTTTTCTGGCTCTCACCCCACGATAATTCCCATTTAGTGGACATTCTGCCATCAGTTATCCGGCTCTCACCCCACGATAATTCCCATTTAGTGGACAGGTCTGCCATCAGTTATCTAGCTCTCACCCCACAATAATTCCCATTTAGTGGACATGTCTGCCATCAGTTATCTAGCTCTCAGCCCACGATAATTCCCATTTAGTGGACATGTCTGCCATCAGTTATCCGGCTCTCACCCCACGATAATTCCCATTTAGTGGACATGTCTGCCATCAGTTATCCGGCTCTCACCCCACGATAATTCCCATTTAGTGGACATGTCTGCCATCAGTTATCCGGCTCTCACCCCACGATAATTCCAATTTAGTGGACATTCTGCCATCAGTTATCCGGCTCTCACCCCACGATAATTCCCATTTAGTGGACATGTCTGCCATCAGTTATCCGGCTCTCACCCCACGATAATTCCCATTTAGTGGACATGTCTGCCAGCAGTTTTCTGGCTCTCACCCCACGATAATTCCCATTTAGTGGACATGTCTGCCAGCAGTTATCCAGCTCTCACCCCACGATAATTCCCATTTAATGGACATGTCTGCCATCAGTTATCCGGCTCTCAACCCACGATAATTCCCATTTAGTGGACATGTCTGCCATCAGTTATCTAGCTCTCACCCCACGATAATTCCCATTTAGTGGACATGTCTGCTAGCAGTTATCCGGCTCTCACCCCACGATAATTCCCATTTAGTGGACATGTCTGCCAGCAGTTATCCGGCTCTCACCCCACGATAATTCCCATTTAGTGCACATGTCTGCCAGCAGTTTTCTGGCTCTCACCCCACGATAATTCCCATTTAGTGGACATGTCTGCCAGCAGTTATCCGGCTCTCACCCCACGATAATTCCCATTTAGTGGACATGTCTGCCATCAGTTATCCGGCTCTCACCCCACAATAATTCCCATTTAGTGGACATTCTGCCATCAGTTATCCGGCTCTCACCCCACGATAATTCCAATTTAGTGGACATGTCTGCCATCAGTTATCTAGCTCTCACCCCATGATAATTCCTATTTAGTGGACATGTCTGCCAGCAGTTATCCAGCTCTCACCCCACGATAATTCCCATTTAATGGACATGTCTGCCATCAGTTATCCGGCTCTCACCCCACGAAAATTCCCATTTAGTGGACATGTCTGCCATCAGTTATCTAGCTCTCACCCCACGATAATTCCCATTTAGTGGACATGTCTGCTAGCAGTTATCCGGCTCTCACCCCACGATAATTCCCATTTAGTGGACATGTCTGCCAGCAGTTATCCGGCTCTCACCCCACGATAATTCCCATTTAGTGGACATGTCTGCCAGCAGTTTTCTGGCTCTCACCCCACGATAATTCCCATTTAGTGGACATGTCTGCCAGCAGTTATCCGGCACTCACCCCACGATAATTCCCATTTAGTGGACATGTCTGCCATCAGTTATCCAGCTCTCACCCCACGATAATTCCCATTTAGTGGACATGTCTGCCATCAGTTATCCGGCTCTCACCCCACAATAATTCCCATTTAGTGGACATTCTGCCATCAGTTATCCGGCTCTCACCCCACGATAATTCCCATTTAGTGGACATGTCTGCCATCAGTTATCTAGCTCTCACCCCACAATAATTCCCATTTAGTGGACATGTCTGCCATCAGTTATCTAGCTCTCACCCCACGATAATTCCCATTTAGTGGACATGTCTGCCATCAGTTATCCGGCTCTCACCCCACGATAATTCCCATTTAGTGGACATGTCTGCCATCAGTTATCCAGCTCTCACCCCACTATAATTCCCATTTAGTGGACATGTCTGCCATCAGTTATCCGGCTCTCACCCCACAATAATTCCCATTTAGTGGACATTCTGCCATCAGTTATCCGGCTCTCACCCCACGATAATTCCCATTTAGTGGACATGTCTGCCATCACTTATCTAGCTCTCACCCCACAATAATTCCCATTTAGTGGACATTCTGCCATCAGTTATCTAGCTCTCACCCCACGATAATTCCCATTTAGTGGACATGTCTGCCATCAGTTATCCGGCCTTCACCCCACGATAATTCCCATTTAGTGGACATGTCTGCCATCAGTTATCCGGCTCTCACCCCACGATAATTCCCATTTAGTGGACATGTCTGCCAGCAGTTATCCGGCTCTCACCCCACGATAATTCCCATTTAGTGGACATGTCTGCCATCAGTTATCTAGCTCTCACCCCACGATAATTCCCATTTAGTGGACATGTCTGCCATCAGTTATCCAGCTCTCACCCCACGATAATTCCCATTTAGTGGACATGTCTGCCATCAGTTATCCGGCTCTCACCCCACAATAATTCCCATTTTGTGGACATTCTGCCATCAGTTATCCAGCTCTCACCCCACGATAATTCCCATTTAGTGGACATGTCTGCCATCAGTTATCTAGCTCTCACCCCACAATAATTCCCATTTAGTGGACATTCTGCCATCAGTTATCTAGCTCTCACCCCACGATAGTTCCCATTTAGTGGACATGTCTGCCATCAGTTATCCGGCTCTCACCCCACGATAATTCCCATTTAGTGGACATGTCTGCCATCAGTTATCCGGCTCTCACCCCACGATAATTCCCATTTAGTGGACATGTCTGCCAGCAGTTATCCGGCTCTCACCCCACGATAATTCCCATTTAGTGGACATGTCTGCCATCAGTTATCCGGCTCTCACCCCACGATAATTCCCATTTAGTGGACATGTCTGCCAGCAGTTATCATGGCTGAGCTTTCTTTTTGTGCCACAAAATTACAGACATCATATTTTTATTTCAACAGAGTTTGCTTCAGTTTGTGAAACATCATGTTCCAGGTCTTGTTGACTTTATTAACAATGCAATCCATGATCTACGTTGTTTTCAATTCATTTAACACACCCAAATCCCCTATTGCCAACATAAGACCTGGTCAAACTGGACTTCATCCAAATCTGTGCCTTTATAAACTGTGTTCCTGGCCCCGTACATGGAGAAGCTCGTGTGTGATGAGAGACTTTCATTGATTTTGGAAGCTTAGGAGCATGACGACGTGGTGAGTGCTTGAAATTGGTGTTTCAAAATAGATTCATCCAGTAAAGAGTTCTTTGCCAGAACTGTTAACCATGCTGAGCATTTGGACTAAATGAAGCAGTTTAGATAGAATGCAAACCAATGACACATATCCCGGGTGCAAGCTGTGGAGAATCCTTGCACATCAGAGCACAGGAACAGAAGAAGAAATAATTCAGTGCTAATTCATGGAGATCATTGCAGGTTTTCTATTTCACTGCCTTCTCTCCTGCTCTACCCCCACAGAATTCTTGAGCTGCCTGTTACTGAAACCTACAAGGGAAGATCCTATCTCACATCTGGTCATATGCGATGAGACAGGTAAAATTACTAATCTTGAGAGAGCGGTCGTGATGAAATTTTCATTCAAGTAGGGTGGGGGGTGCTCGATATCAAACCACTGTATTATGACTAAGCAATGGGTTGAGGGAAGAGTTGCTCAACAGAGACCGAGAAAGCGAGCGAAATGGTGAGGAACAGTGGAAGACTTTCAGAGGATTTTCACTGCTCAACAAGAGTTAAGAGCAAGGGCAGTAAAGGGAAGGAAGAAACGGGTTTACATAATGAAGGAAGGAAGGTGAGGCGTCAAATGGAAGAAAAAACAAACACCAAGAAAACTGGGAAAATTAAGCTGGGGAAGCAACAAAGAATTACTGAGCAATATTCAAGATTCAATTTATTGTCATGTAATGAAGATGGTGAAAATGTTACTTGAAATTTATTTTCGTCCACTGTAAGGAAACAGATTTGTTAGTGGCAGAAATTGCCAGAGAAAGGGAAGCAATACAGAGTTCCCCCAGAGTCCCTATATGTGTTGAGAGCTTTGCCTCCCGTGCTCCTGTAGCCCCCACCCCCAGAGTCCAGTGCAAGCCATTAGCGACCCAAGCTCCAAATTCGAACCTCTGACATGATCAGGAAGCCCTTAGCTCCCTCTTGCATCCAGTTCCGGTATGTGATACCTCTTCAGCCTGTCTCCAGAAGTCTGCAGCCCGATGTGAATCCCTCGAACACAATTGCCAGCAGTCCGCATGGGTTCTGCACCTCAAGTCAGCTACCACTCAATCCCCACCCGCCGATGTCATCTTCAGCCCCAAAACTCCTCACTTGTCCACCGCCGTGGTTCCCGTTGTGTGCGTCGTATCCTCTACTTCTTCTTCTCGAACTGGGGGGGGGGGGGGGGGTTCTTCTTGTTTTCTGGTGCTCTGTGCCAGTCCTCTGCTTCCTGAGTAAGTGATGAAGAAGTGAATACAAGCTAGCACACAATATAAAGTGTTCCGAAAAAGGTTTTGTAATTATAAAATGGTAGATAAAGCGAACAGAGGTTCCTTGGAAGATGAGAAATGGAAATATTGGATTATGAGCAAAATGGCAAGGTCTTGAACAGTTATTTTGTGTGGGACTTTGCAGTTTAAGACACGTTTCACCTGGCAAAGAGTGGCATTAAGTGATGTGATGTCAGGACCTTGATACTATCGAGATCAGAAAAGAGGGAGTGTGAAGCAAACTAGTTTGTCCTACCTTTGTTCCATAGTCCAAATTGAATGCATCCCAGAGAACAGAAATAAATTCCGAAAGTGACAGTAGAGCTATTTGTGATAATATACCTATTTCCTGGACTCTGGGCCTTAGGGTTACGGTGAGCGACTGTCACAGCAATTGTATCAAAAGGGATTGAAGCAAAACAGAGCAAACTGTAGGCCAGGTAACCTCATGTCTGAGGTCAGGAAAAACGCTTGAAGCTTTTTATCAAGGAATAAATAGTGAGCCACCCAGGTTGAAATTTCCCCATCAGGCAGATGCGGCATGGATTCAGGAAGGGCGGTTCACACACTTACTGGACTAATTTAACATGACAATGAGTGCAATGGATGGAGAGACACACGTAGATATTGAATATTTTGATTTCCAGAAGGTTTCTGATAAAATGCCATATGAAAGACTTATCCATGAGGTGAGGATGTAAGCAGTGGTGGATAATGTAAAAGCATGGATAGAGGATATAACAATTACAGCACAGAAACAGGCCAGTTTAGCCCTTCTAGCCCATGCCAAGATTGGCATGGACTAGAAGCAAAAGAATGTGGAGAGTTGGGAGGATTCTCCCATTTACTGCAGGGTTCCGTACATGAATGATTTGGAGGAGGGAAATAAGTGTAGCTTGTGGACATTTGCCGATGACATTGAATTTAGGGGGAAAGTGAATTGTACAGAAGAGTCCACAGAGAGATATGGATAATGTAGGTGAGTGACAAAGGGTCTGGAACATGGAGTACAATATTGGTAAATGCGAGATGATACACTTTTAAAGGGAAAATGATGCTAGATCAGATTATTATTTGGAGAGAGGAAGATCGCAGTCTTCTGTTGTGCAAAGAGATGAGATTGTTTAGGCATGTTGTGTGGGGCAGCATGTTAACACAATGGTAGTGCAAGGCCAGCGACCTGGGTTCATAACTCTCTGTTAGGAGTCCTCTCAGCATCTGCGTGGGTTTTCCTGGGGGCCTCCGGTTTCCAACTGCCCTTCAAAATGCACCTGGGGGTGTAGGTTAATGGGGGTGTAATTGCGTGGCACAATAGGTTAGGTTGCAGGTGCAACGGGTAATCAAGAAGGCAATTGGGATGATGGCCTTCATTGCCAGAATGATGGCATTTTAGACCAGGGCGCTTTTGCAGCAACTGTGCAGAGATAATAGTGAAGCACCCGCTGGAGTATCGTGTGTAACCTCTCTTCCCTATCACCTTTGAAAGTCTGCTAATGTCTTCCACGATGAAGACTGACGCAAATGATTTATTCAGCTCCTCCGACATCTCCTTGCCTTCCATTACAAGGCAAATGTAATGCCAGCATTTAAAAAGAGTTGGATTTAATATAAAAACAAGGATGTTATGTTGAGGCATTGGTCAGACGCTCTTCGAAGTGTTGGCATTAAAAACAGTCCAGCAGACGTTCTCAATAATGATCGCCGAATGAAAGGGATATCATACAAGCAGCGCCCGACGTCTCTGAGACTGCTCACTGCAGTTCAGAAGAATGAAGGTGGATCTCATTGAAAACAATCGAACACCGGATAGAGTGGATGTGGAAAGGATGTTTCCTGTGCCGAGGGAGGTTGGGACCAGAAGGCTCAGATTCAGAATAAAGGGAGAGATGAAAAGGTAAAGGTTCCATTATTATCATGTAATGCTACATTTAGAATGTAACAAACATGAAAATCTTTAACCTTTGTCTAGCGTAAGGCAGACAGACAGTCGGCACTTTGTCCAGCGCCCCTCACAGAAACCTACAGCACCTGGTGTTCCTAGGCCAGTGGTTCTCAACCTTTTTATTTCCACTCAAGTTCCACTTTAAGTAATCCCTATGCCATCGGTGCTCTGTGTTTAGTCAGGGATTGCTTAAGGTGGGATGTGAGTGGGAAGGGAAGGTTGAGAATCACTGCTACAGTCCTAATTGTTACTGAAATATTTTACTTGAGAAAAATTGTCAATGGCCCACTTCCTTTGGAGTTCAGAAACCGTGCACATAACAAGTCAATGAGGGACGATGAAAACAGTGGTTTTCAAACTTTTTCTTCCCACCCACATCCCACCTTAAGCAATCCCTTGCTAATCACAGAGCACCTGTGTCATAGGGATGACTTAAAGTGGGATGTGAGTGGAAAGAGAAAGGATGAGAACCATTGTCCTAGGCGGTCTCCCCTCCGACCAGGCCTGAGCCTGCTTAGCCTCTGAGATCAGATAATTCCAGGCCTATTCAGGCTATTACAAAAATGTTTCTTCAGATGAGGATGAATTCTTCACCCAGTGGATGTGAATCTGTGGAATTAATTTCAGTGGACAGTTGGGTATAGACTCAGACCGAGGCGCACATGTTCTCGAATGGTAGGGAATCAAGGTTACAGGGAGAATTGAAAAGATGAGTGAATCAACCAAGATGGAATGGCCGGGCAGACTCGGTGGGTCAAAAGGCCAAATTCTACTCCAGTGCCTTTTGACATGTAAGTAATATTGCAGGTGACCCGGAGGATGGAGGTGCTGAGCATGTTGCAGAGGATTATCTTAGGTTAGAATAGGACATAGTTTGCAGAGATGGGTGAGAAGTGGCAGATGGAGTTCAAAATGAAAACATTTGGTGATACACTTTGGAAAATCAAATCTCAAGGGCAGTGCAAGGTTAATGGCAGAAAACTCCATATGGAGTGGTCTTGGGGTCCAGGTTTAAAGATTTCAGAAAGTGGCTGCACAAGTTGACAGGATGGTAAGAACTCATGTATTGTGTTGGTCTTCATTAGTCTGGAGATTGGGTCCAAGGGCTACGAGGTAATGTTTTAGCTCTATATATCTCTGGTTGGACCACACGATGAGTAGAGTATTACAGCGCAATACACATCCTTTGGCCCAGATTGCTTCATTATAGGAAGGCCACAGAAGCTTTAGAGAGAGTGCAGAACAGATTTACCAGGAGGCTGTTTGGATTTGAAAACATCCCCTGAGGAAAGGCTGAGGGAGTTGGAGCTTTTATGCTTGGAACGGCGGAGGATGAGAAGGTTATGAAAGGCCTAGCTAGAATTGACAACAGCAACCTTTACCTTAAGGAGCTCATGGTCTATGGCACAAAATATTAAACAGGAAAATTTCGGAGAGTTATCCGAGGTTGTTTTCTTTTTAAATAGAGTTGTGGGTGCCTGGAAAGCTTTGGAGCTGTCGAGGTACAATCAGGACATTTCGAAAAAGTCTTGGATGGGCAAGAAAAATAGAGGAAGTAAAACACAAACATTTGCAGTCATTGGGATTGAAGTAAAAACTCAGAAGAAACTCATGAGGAACTCTGCAAGTCAAACACTGTACTTTATATAACAAACGTTACGGGCTTGAGCCCTAATAAAGTGCACTATTTGACCTGCTGAATTTCTCCAGCGATGTGTTTTTACCTTTGGAAAAATAGGGTCATGTACTGTGAGGTAGGGATCATGGAGTTCATGTAATGCGACCTGACATTGTGCACACAGGTCTACGGCTTTGTGCTTTATGCTCTATGTGGCCATAGCAGGAGCAATCCCTGAGGGTTTAGCAACTCCCTCACTGAGAAGCGGTCAGAATGAACTCTTCCAGGTGAGACATAGATTGAGATGAACTTACCCTGACATCACCTGTTGCATTCTGTGCTGCCGATGTGGCCTTAGCCAAACCGAGGAGTCCAAATGGAGACGAGCCGACAATTTTGAAGAGCCCCTGCGCTCTGCCCGTAAAGACCAACTCAATCCTTCGACTTCAGCTCAGTGGATGACCTTGTAGTATGTTCCCAGGTACGATATGTGGGCATCACGGAGTCGTGGCTAAAGGATGGATGTCATTGGGAGGAGTATTTCCAAGGATGCAGTGTGTCAAAAGGGTAGGGAGCCTTCTGTGGATAAGAAATAGCATAAAATTATTAGAAAGTGGTGACATGGGATCATGGGGGATTGGAAAAAGAAACAGCTTGGGGCTGGATCATCTCGAGAGAATTTATAGAATGCTAACATGATGCACCTCGTTGGTCAGCCCACTGGGGGATCGGCCGTGCTGGGCTGCGTTTGGTGTAATGCACTAGAGGTGATTCGAGAGGAAGGACAACAATCTCAATGCAATTGAATTCAATTTGAGTTTTAACAAGAAATGAAGTGAAATTAAAAAATCAAAAAATTTTAAAAAGAGTAAATATTTTATTGGAAAAATGTCACTACTGTGGCTTTCAAGGGAAGACTAAGCCAGTGTGAAAGTGTGGTGATATTCCACTAGCTGACTGTAGGGGGCGACCTGTGGACCTGCAGGAAGAGCACTGGAGGACAAGGCAACACCTGGCCGGCTGTCAATCAGCCAACCTGAATGGACCAAGCCCCATCCGGTCGGCTGCCAATCACCCTCGGGGATATAAGCTAGATCCGGCCCCTTGAGGTCAGTCTCAGAGCTTGCGCAGCCACTCTCACAGCCAGCTCTGTGGAAGTTTATGTCGAATAAAGCCTATTGAACAGATTTTATATTTGGTGTCTGCTTTCTGTTTGATAGCACAACACAGAAGGCAGACAAGGAAGCAAAAATTGGTGGGAAGATGATGGATTGGGAAGATTTTAAAAACTTGCCAAAAGTAACTAAAATTCATAATGGGGGAAAAGATTCTAGATGACACTTCCCAGCTTTGAATATTTCTCAATCTCAAAACACGTCATCTTCCAAGAGAAGTCAGCCTCGATATTCCGAATTGGATCTTATTCATCCAAATCAATCAAACTTCGTAATTGCAGCTGTAAATAGTTTTTTTTTGATAAAAGCAAAACGTACTTCATAACGACGAGTAAAACAAAGCAAATTGTAAATGATAATGATACTCAACTTCAAACAAATTAAAATTAAAATAAATGATTAATAATGATGATTGAATATTAATGATAAATTCAAAGAAAAATTTCTCAAGAGCTCACGTCTCTTCCATGGTCCTTCCAAGAATGAGAAGAGAACTCACGGTCTGCTCGGATATTACGACATAAGACGTCAACTTTGATAACTCTACAAAAACAATTAATCTTTGAAGGGAAAGTCATAAACACAAGGTTTTATCCGCTACAAAGATGAAGTATGGAGTTTCCAGACAAAATGAAGGGGGGTGGATCATGTTAAGAAAACAGGGAGGTGGCAGAAAGTCAGACAGATTAGGAGAACGGGCAATGAAATAATCATCCACTTTGGTAGAAAAAATACACATAAGAAATAGGAGCAGGAGTCGGCCATTCATCCCGTCGAGCCTGCTCCACCATTCAATAAGATCATGGCTGATCTGATGACAGGCTCATCTCCACCTACCTGCTTTTTCCCCCATATCCTTTAACTCTTTTAGTATGTAGATATCTATCTGACCATGCCTTACAACTAGTTTCAAAATGGGGAGAAAATTAAACATTCCCAGACGCAAAACAACCTGGGAGTCCTCGTGCAGGAGAGCCTCAAGGTAAACTTGCAGGTTGAGTCGTTGGTGAAGAAGGCAAATGCAATACCAGCGTTCAATTCAAGGGGAATAGAATCTAAGAGCAGGGATACGATGGTTTTTAAATTTTTAAAAAAATTTTTCACACTATGAACCATATTGACCAAAATACACACAAACATTTCCCTCTTGAATATACACAGTGGCATTTTCTCCCCTTTTCCCCCCCTCCCTTCCCTCCCTCCTTCCCACCCCTCTCCCCACCCAGTAAATGTTCAACATATACAATACAATAAACCCATTAAACAATGTCATCACACAATTGTGTCATCTACTTTTACACACTGGGTCAGTTCATTTCGTCTTCTCATTCTATCATTTTAGGGGGTGGGGGTCCACGGTAGGCCCTCTCTGTTGTGTTAACCATATAACCATATACAGCACAGAACAGGCCAGTTTGGCCCTACTAGTCCATGCCGGAACAAATCCCCACCCTCCTAGTCCCACTGACCAGCACCCGGTCCATACCCCTCCAATCCTCTCCCATCCATGTAATTATCCAGTCTTTCCTTAAATGTAAATAACGTTCCTACATTTTTTCTCCTAGCTCATAATACTTCTGCTTTATTTTCATTGTGTTCTTCTCCACCTTATACCTTTGTAGTGTTTCGTATTTTATTTTTTTATCTGCCAATTCTCTTCTTTTAGTTGTATCTTCCTTCATTGCTAATTCTTTTTCTATATTTGCTATTTCCCTTTCCAACAGTTCTATTTCCCGATTGTAGTCCTTCTTCATCTTAGTTACATAACTTATTATTTTCCCTCTGATGAACGTTTTCATTGCGTCCCATAGTATAAACTTATCTTTCACTGATTCCGTATTTATTTCCAAGTACATTTTAATTTGGCGCTCAATAAATTCTCTAAATTCCTGTCTTTTAAGTAGCATGGAGTTTAATCTCCATCTATACATTCTCGGTGGGATGTCCTCCAGCTCTATTGCTAATAACAGGGGTGAGTGGTCCGATAACAATCTAGCTTTATATTCCATTTCCCTAACTCTCCCTTGGATGTGGGCTGATAACAGGAACAGGTCAATCCTTGAGTATGTTTTGTGTCTACCCGAATAATATGAGTATTCCTTTTCCTTTGGGTGTTGTCTCCTCCATATATCCAAAAGTTGCATTTCCTGCATCGATTTAATTATATATTTGGCTACTTTGTTCTTTCTGCTAGTCTTTTGTCCAGTTTTATCCATCTTTGAATCCAAATTAAGGTTAAAGTCCCCTCCTATCAATATATTCCCCTGCGTATCCACAATCTTCAAAAAAATATCTTGCATAAACTTTTGATCCTCTTCATTAGGTGGATATATATTGACCAAATTCCAGAATTCTGAATATATCTGACACTTTATCATTACATACCTCCCTGCTGGATCTATTATTTCCTCCTCTATTTTGATTGGAACATTTTTATTTATTAATATAGCTACACCTCTGGTTTTTGAATTATATGATGCTGCCGTTACGTGCCCTACCCAGTCTCTCTTTAATTTCTTGTGCTCCACTTCAGTTAGATGTGTTTCCTGCACGAATTCTATATCAATTTTTTTTCTCTTCAGTAAATTTAACAGCCTCTTCCTTTTGATTTGGTTATGTATTCCATTAATATTTATAGTCATATAGTTCAACATGGCCATCTCATACTCTGTTTACATCTCATTTCCGCTTCCTCACCACCACCTTTCCCCTTTTCCCCATTTTCATCTCTGAGTTTTCCTTTTTTGAACGCACTGTAAGACAACACTTCTAAAACATAAAATACTTCAATCATTCCCACATCTAAAATTCCCTTAACCCCAAAAGCTTTATGTTCCTGTTAGGTTAAAAGGAGGGGCAAAAGGTTTGAGAGAGCCGTGGTTTTCAAGGAATATTGGAAACTTGGTTCGAAGAAAAAGGGAGTGAAGAAGGCTTTTAGTATGCTGGCCTTTATCAATCATTGCATGGAATATAGGAGTTGGGAGGTGATGTTGAGATTGTATAAGACGTTGGTGCGGCCTAATTTGGAGTTCTGTGTGCAGTTCTGGTCGCCTAATTATAGGAAGGATATAAACAGAGTGGAGAGAGTGCAGAGAAGGTTTACCAGAATGTTGCCTGGGTTTAAGCATCTGGAGTATGGGGAGAGATTGGACAGATTGGGTCTTTATTCTTTGGAGCGTAGAAGGTTGAGAGGGGATTTGATAGAAGTATTTAAGATTATGAAAGGGATAGACAGAGTGGATGTGGATAGACTATTTCCGTTAAGAGGAGGAAAGTTTAAAACAAGAGGACATGAGTTAAGAATTAAGGGGCAGAGGTTTAGAGGTAACATGAGGGGGAACTTCTTTACTCAGAGAGTGGTAGCCGTGTGGAATGAGCTTCCGGGAGAAATAGTGGCGGCGGAGTCAATTGTATTATTTAAGAAAAGGTTGGACAGGTATATGGATGAGAAGAAGATGGAGGGTTATGGGCATTGTGCAGGGAGGTGGGTCTAGAAAGGGGTGTTTGGTTCGGTGCGGACTAGAAGGGCCTAATGGCCTGTTTCCGTGCTGTAATTGTTATGTTATTATTATGTTAAGTGTCCCCCCACCACCTCTCTGAGTCGCCCCTTGCCCCTTGCCGGGCAACCACAACTCCCCTTTGCGTATGGACTGTGAACCCGCTCGCAAGTGTCAGCTGATTTTGCAGTGACTGTTATTCTCTCCCACCCAGCCCCCTCCAGAAAAGACTTTTATCTTCACATTACAACAAAGCTCCCCCTCTTTTCTGCTCTTTTTCTTTATTTTTTTAACCCCTCCTCTTTTTCACTCCTTCTCCCTTACTTCCCTTTTCTTCCCTCCTTTAGTTCTTACTTATACATTATTTTTCCTTTATATGAAGTTTGTCAAACTATTTTAAGCACCGCTGGATATCTTAACATAAATTTATAGCCTTTCTTTCATAGGATCGATTTTGTTGCATTAAACTCCTTCCTCTTCTTCAGGAGTTCAAAACTTATGTCTGGGTAGAAAAAATTTTTTTGACCTTTGTATTCCAATGGCTTTTTGTCTTCTCTCATTTTTTTCATTGCCTTCTCCAATATATTTTCTCTTGTCGTAGATCTCAGGAATTTTACTAGAATGGATCTTGGTTTTTGTTGAGTCTGTGGTTTCGGGGTTAATGTTCTGTGTGCCCTTTCTATTTCCATTCCTTCCTGCATTTCTGGCATTCCCAGGACCTTTGGGATCCATTCTTTTATAAATTCTTTCATATCTTTACCTTCTTCATCTTCCTTTAGGTCCATTATCTTTATATTTTTTCTCCTACTATAGTTTTCCATTATATCCATCTTCTAAGCGAACAACTCCTGTGTTTCTTTAACTTTTTATCATTTTCTTCCAATTTTCTTTTTAAGTCGTCCACTTCCATTTCTACCACCATTACACATTCTTCCACATTTTCTAATCCTTTCCCTATTTCTGTTATGACCAGCTCTATTCTACTCACTTTTTCTTCTGCACTTTTCATTTCACTAAATTCTAGTGTCAGCTATTCTTTTAATGCTTTCATTTGTTCTTGAAATTTTTTAAAATCTATGTACTGTCCATTCATTTTTACCTCCTATTCCTCAGTGCGGAGCTTGGTGTTCTCCTTCTTCTGTGTCTGCTCTTGGGTTTGTGTCTCTATTTCTCTTCCTTGTATCTGTGTCTCTTCTGACTTTTTTGTTGAGCTGCTTGTCTCAGTTTGTTGGGGGTTTTTTTTCATGGCTTCTTGCTGTTGGTCCTCTTCTTCTGGGCTGGTTATCTGTTGGGCCTCCTGCTTCTGTTTTTCTTTCTCATCCCTCCCTTTCACATTGCTTTTCTTTTCTTCCAGCTGGGAGCCCTGAGCAGGGATATGATGTTGAGTCTTTATCAGGCCCTGGGGAGACCTCACAGAGTATTGTGATCAGTTTTGGGCTCCTCATTGAAGAAAGGATGTGTTGACCTTAGAGATAGTCCAAAGCAGATTCACAAGGATGATTCTGGGAATTAAAGGGTTATCACGGGAGGAGCGTCTGACGGCTCTTTGTCCTTATGTATTGGAAATTTGGCAAATGAGGAGAAATCGCATTGAAATATTTTGAATGCTGAAAGGCAGGGAAAGTAGAAAGATTGTTTCCCATGGTCGTAGAGTCTAGGACAAGAGAGCACAATTTCAGGATTGAAGGAAATCCGCTTGGAACAGAGATATTTTCAGCTAGAGCATAGTTAATCTGCGGATGTGGAGACCAAGTCATTGGGTGATTTAAGGCAGAGCTTGATAAATTCTTGATTAGCTGGGGCATCATAGGGAGAAGGCCAGACAGTGGGGCTGAGTGGGAAAATGGATCAGCTCATGATTGAATGGTGTGACAGTTTCGATGGGCTGAATGGCTTCTTTCTGGTCATGTGCCTTCTAGTCCTATGATATTTAACTCAGGCAACATATATCCCAATTGTCTGAAGGCTGAATTCTATACATTCGCCTTCTGTGTTTCTTTTGCACATTTCTGTGTCCACGCATCCCTTATACAGGGCCTTGGTGAGACCCCACCTGGAGTATTGTGTGCAGTTTTGGTCACCTTATCTAAGGAAGGATGTTCTTGCAATGGAGGGAGTGCAGAGGCGATTCACCAGGCTGATACCTGGAATGGCAGGAATGACTGATGAGGAAAGATTGCGCAATTTGGGATTGTACTCGCTGGAGTTTAGAAGATTGAGAGGGGATCTCATAGAGACCTATAAAATTCTGGCAGGACTGGACAGAATGGATGCAGATGGGATGTTTCCAAGGATGGGAAAATCCAGAACCCGGGGCCATGGTTTGAGGATAATAGGCAAACCATTTAGGACTGAGATGAGGAGGAATTTCTTGACCCAGAGGGTGGTGAATCTGTGGAATTCATTGCCACAGAGGGCAGTGGAGGCAGGTTCATTAAATCTATTTAAGAGGGAATTAGATCTATTTCTTCAGTATAAGGGTATTAAAGGTTACGGAGAGAAGGCGGGGACAGGGTACTGAACTTTAAGATCAGCCATGATCTCGTTGAATGGCGGAGCAGGCTCGAAGGGTCGAATGACCTACTCCTGCTCCTATCTTCTATGTTTCTATGTTTATCTGACGCATCTGTCCATCGCCTCTCACTTTACCTTTACATCATCAACCAACTGTTGCTTCACTTGTTCCTCTCACCTCTTCACATTGAATATTTCCATATTCTTCGTCTTGATGCAGGATCTTGACCCTCCACCAATGCTCCCTGACCCACCGATTTTTACCAGATTTGTGTTCCAGATTCCTGCTTCTGCATTCCCTTGTGTCTCGATTTGAGTGCATTTATCAGCACTTGGAATTTTGATGTAATTGGAATAATGAACCCGAGATTGAGGGAGGGGTAGGACAAGTGTTTGAATTTTCCTCGGTATAGACGTGCGAGACATGACAGAGTGGAATATAAAGGCTGAGGGTGTGGAGTGCAACCACGGATTGGGAAGAATACCTTGGCTGTACTCAGGGCGTGCCCCCTGAAAAGATTTTCTAATCAACCCATGAGCCGAAATAAGGAATAAGTCTGGGCTAACTCTGCCTAGTATTGTGGCGGGTCTCCACTGTGGCGGGCGAATACTGAAGCAAAGTAGTCATTTAGGACATCCCCAACCTCCTCTGGCTCCAGGTACACGTTGCCTCCTTTATCCTTTAGTGGTCCCACCTTCATTCTCATCATCCTTCAGTTCTTCACATACGCATAGAATACCTTGGGGTTCTCCTTAATCCTACAGCCAAGTCCTTCTCCTGCCCCCTTTGAACTCTCTTTCAGAAGCTCCTTCCTGGCTACCATATTCTTCTCATGAGCCCTTCCTGTTACCTATATCTAACAAATGCTTCCTTCTTCCCCTTGACCAGCTGCTTCACCTGTTTTGTCAGCCACGGTTCCCTTTCCGCCCAACTTTTCCCTGTCCCAGTGGGACAAACCTATCCTGAACCCAGCACAAATGGTCCCTAAACTTCCTCCACATTAGATCTGTTTATCTCAGAAAATCGAGCTAGGAGGGTGGTGGAACTGTCTGTGGGAAAACACTTTGGGAACAGTGACCATTTTTCTGTCAGGCACTAAATAATGGTTGAAAAGGAGGATTGGTCCTTCGGTTGAAATTCCAATATGAAAACAATCGATTTCAATAATGTGCGTGACGATCGAGGAATAAAAGTTTGAGGAAAAGAAACTTGTTAATAAAAGACAGGAGTACAGTGCCAGCAGGCGCTTCTAGGTTTTAAAGTAATAAAGTTTTGGGAAACATGAAGGGCAAAAGATGTTGAAACCGTAAAGAATGAATTGAATAGAAACCAGTTAGAGGGATGGGAAAATGGGATCCTGTGAGTCTCTTCAGAATAAAGAGTATGAAGGAGAGAATAAGAATGACATTCGGAGGATAAGAGAAAGTGCTGACAAGTGTCATCAAGAAACCAGGACAAGGAGTGGACCATGTCATTCAACAAGAATGTCCCATCACTCAATGTCACAGTTACTGATATACGCTGGCATCAAACCTTCTGTTCCAGATCCTCATGCTGCACAATTAGTTGATTGTTCAAATATTTACTGGATCTGGGTGACACAGCTGGCTTAGCGGTCAACGCCACGCCTTTATAGATCAGGACTGGGGTACAAATCCCGTGCTGTCTGTAAGGAGTTTGTACGTCTTCCCCATGCCTGCGTGCATTTTCCCCAGGGGCTCCAGATTCCTCCCACTGTTTGAAATGTACCGGGCGCAGGGGGGAAAGGGTTGGTGTAGGTTAATTAAATGTAATTGGGCAGCACGGATTCTAACCCTAACCCTAACCCTAACCCTAACCCTAACCCTAACCCAACACCCAACCCCAACCAACCAATTTTCCCCTGTCCCGCATCGGACTTGTCAGCCACAATCGAGCCTGCAGCTGACGTGGACATTTACCCCCTCCATAAATCTTCGTCCGCGAAGCCAAGCCAAAGAATGCCTAAATTTAAATAAAAAAAAATATTTTAAATTTAAATTCTTCAAAATCTCATAATCTGGCCTCCTGCAACCTCGAGTGTAGAGAATAGCAGAGAAGTGGTCACTCCTGTTTTAAAGGAGTCCCCATATTCTGAGCTGGGGCACCTGATGTGTCTCCCAACAGCAAAATATCGGCATTTACCCTGTCAAACCTCTTTAGGATCTTATATTTTTGAATGAAGCCGCCTTCAATTTCAAAATGAAATAAAATGCTGATATCTTCAAAGTACATCACAGCAAGAAGTTAGCCACAAAAAGAGTGGACCCCGTTGAGGAAGCAGACGGTGCGCAAGGGGCATTGAGAGGAAGGTGGATAATCTGAAGGTTCAGTATGAAGAAGAGGAAGATGTTGAGTATCCTGCGACAGAGATGTGTTGCTGGATCCTGAGATCTGAATGGGATTATCGCAGTTTGCTCTGGGAGCTAATAAGACGGAGATTTTTGACATCTTTGTAAGCTGCTGTGTAGGGACTGCTAAGAGTTGGAACAAAAGAGGGAAAAGTAAGTGTGACAGAACAAAAAAATATATATATATATGCTTTTGGCAGATAAATTGGGGCAGGGTTTTAGTGTAGGTCACATACAAACACTTTAAAACAGATCTTGTTTAAAATACTGGAGCTCTGCTAATGTTCGACTTGTCAGGGTCCCACAGCCTTTGCAAGAGCTTTGGAGAGTGCCCAAGAGACTTCACTCATGGATTGTTGTTTACCAAAAGGCAACAGATGAAAGAACTTGTCAGAGCCGCAGGATGTCTGGAGTGGAACTTGCTGCTCTAAGAGGGTCATGTGGTTTTGCAAACGAAGAGATTCAAACAGGTTTTTCTCAGAGAGAGAGAGAGAGAGAGAGAGAGAGAGAGAGAGAGAGATCAGTTCTACAGTGTTACAGCCAGCAGAATCAGCTGGGACTGGAAAAGGAAAAGCTGGCAAGCTTGTGGAAAACCCCATTTGGAAGATGAGTTGTGAGTGCTTAGTTCAGCCTGGTCAAAGCTCTTGTGGTTCATGCAAAAGGAGAGGACTGACTGTCTAATGTTTCACTTGGAATAAGTGAAACAAAAAGAACTCTGTGCTGTCCTGAAAGAAAGAAATTATCATCTGAACTTACACACACATTACATACATGTGCACTTAGAATTAGAAGGGGGTTAAGTTAGGTTAGTTAAAGGAATAGTGATAAGTTAAAGTGTGATTCTGTTTTCATGTTTAAAGATAATTTAAAACAACTTTTTTTTAAGTAACCATTTGTCTTGGTGAATGTCTATTGCTGCTGGGTTTTGGGGTCCTCTGGGGTCACAGCAGCAGAGGGAACGAGCGTGGGACGATTGAAAAGCAGAGGAGGTAGGTGCTTGTGGGTTTTGTTATTTGGTGATTAACTGTAGCTAATCAAAGAAAATATATCAAAGAGGATGGTGGATAGATTTTTACATCATGGGGGATTAGGTGTATGGAGAAAGGCAGGTAAGTGGGGATGAGCCCATCATCAGATCAGCCACGATCTCATTGTGAACGGCGGAGCAGACTCGACGGGCCGGATGGCTGACTCCTGCTCCTATTTTTTATGTTCATTTTCCCTACCAGAGTGATGCACTGACGACTACGCCATCCTGAAAGTGGTGATTCCACAACCTCATCTAGCAGAGAGTTCCAGAATGGTGTGACATTCGCCTTTGTCAAAGGTTTATCTCAATGGATGAATGCCAAGCTCAGCTGCTCTTGAAAATTCTGCAGCACCTGACCATTTACGATATACCTCCTGAGGTCACTACCCTGGAGGTCCTGTCCTTTAGCCTAGCGTCTAACTCCCTGAACTCTGCTTGCAAGACCTCCTTACCCTTCCAACCCACGTCATTTGTCCCTTCAAGTACCATGACATCTGGCAGCCCACCGCCCCCCTTCCTGAGAACGCTATAAACACGATCTGAGAGATCCAGGACCCTGGCACCATAGAGGTGACAGACCATCCGGGATACTCAATGTCTTTCATAGAACCTCTCATCTGTCCCCCTAACTTTGGAATCCCCTATTACTACAGTTCATCTCTTCTCCCTTCCCTTTTAGCCACAGGACCAGAATCTATGCCGGAGACCTGATCTCGTGGCTTGTCCCCAGTAGGTCCCCTACCCCCCACGATATCCAAAATGGTATACGTTATTGAGGAGAATGGCCATAGGGCTGTCCTGAACTGCCTGTTCCCTTTCCCTCTCCTGACTGTCACCCACCTACCCTCCTCCTGCCTCCTATGTGTAACTCCTGCCGATCACCCCCTCTGCCTCCCGAATGATCTGGAGTTCATCCAACTCCAGCTCCAGTCCCTTAACTGGGCTTGTCAGGAGCTGAAGCTGATGCACTTCTTGCAGATGAAGCCGTCAGGGTTACTGCTGGCTTCCCTGTCGACCAAATTCCCAGGAGCATTCCCCTGCCTTGGCTGCCATTCCTCCTGTTTATGACCAGATGAACAAAAGGAAAAAGGTAAAGGTTTCATTATTGTCATGTAATACTACGTTTAGAATTCTTTAACCTGCCCTCACATGTGCCTACCTGTTGACTTCAACTCCCGCTATTCCTCGCCGGTTTCTTTTTCTCGCCGAAGCCTGTTGAACCAAAGCTCTGACCCAGCCTTCTCCGATGGCTTTGTCTCAGCTGTTGAACTCTAATGCCCAATTTGACTGCATTCGGCTTTCCTCTCTTGAAATCGTTCGTGCCGTGTTTTCATTTGTGTTCCTTTTTCAGGAGATGCTTCTGTTTTTCTTGTTGAGGTTGGCATGGCTCGCTGGAATATTCTCTACTGGAGATAGTGCAGGTGGGCACCATCTCCTCAGGCTGCACGTGCACGCTGTCACATTCTCATCAGGGCCTTAACTTCCCAAAATGCAGCACTAAACACTTTGTCAAAAGAGTTCAATGGGAAACTGACGACCGTTCCATTTGAATCCATCATATGCGAAACATCGGTCCCTCGAAAAAAGGGAAGGGGAAGGTCAAGGATTTGAATGGCTAGTTCGTGTTTTCACCTGCTGAATAGTATAGTTTTAGATGCAATCGGAGGGAGCAAACTGTTGGGCTTACTGATGAAAGGGATCCCTGGGGACAGAAATGGCGCCAGTTATAGTCGATCGGTTTTTAGTAATTTACTAAATCTATCTGGACTCTGGTCAGGGCTGGGTAAGCAGAAATGTTTCAAATAACATGGCACTGTTCAAAAAAAGCATTCGGGCAAAAGGCAGCTTGTTGAGAAAATTCATGAAGCTATCATTAAGGAAACACAGCGAGACGTGGACAGAGCATGGAAAATGCAGTGTGGATTCAGGAAAGCAAGGATATATTTGACGATTTTGTTGGATATTATGAGCCCAGCGGGTAGAGGATCTGATTTTGACAAGGTTTTAAAAGATTTACCTAGGAGATAAGGATGCAAAAGGGGGGAGGAATCCATCAACATGGAGATGTCAGATTGGTTAAAGAAGATAGAGAGTTGGGATGAACGGGAGTTTTGTGGCCAATAAGTAGGGTGCTGCAAGGCTTGGTTCAGTACATACATTAATGATTTCAAGAAAGGGTGAGTTTGTCATGTACAAGTTTGTTGATGACCACCACATTGAGTGGAAAAGCAGATTCCGAGAGGGATGCAGAATGTCGGAGAAGAATTGTCCAGATTGAGTACGATGTTAACAAATGCATTGTCATCCACTTTGGAAGGAAAAAGATATGAGATCAGAGAATGATCTAAACTGTGAGCTATTACAGCATGGTGTTGTGCAGAGAAACCTGAGATTTGCTCATTCACAAATGGTGAAATGTGGTTTCCAGATGCAGCAGGTAATCAAGAAGGTGCCACATTTGCTTAGAGGGATTTCATTTAAGAGCCGGGAGGTTCTTCTGCAGAGATGGACAGGTTTCTGGTGAGGATGTATCTGGAGATACCAATGCAGTGTGGGCTTCCCGACTTTGAAGGGGTTCTGAGGAGTTTCACCAGATTGGGATAAAGGAAATAACCCATGAGGAGACATGGAGCCTCCTGTGGTTATACTCGATGGAATTTGGAATAATGAAAGGGGATCATTTGCAGGAATACCAGATTATAAAAGGGATTGATGAGATAGAACATTACGGCCCAGTACAGGCTCTTCAGCTGCCATGTTGTACTGACCTATATATTCCGACAAAACTTTTACTAAATCCTCCCTACCTTGTAACCCTCTATTTTCTTCCATCCATGTGCCTGCCCAAGAGTTTCTCTAATGTTTCAGCCTCCACCACCATCCCTGGCAAGGCATTCCAGGCCTCCATAACTCTGTGTAAAAGAACAAGTTACCCCTGATGTTTCCCCTAAATATTCCTCTCTTAACTTTGTACAAATATCCTCTTGTGTTTGCTGGGAAAAAATTCACTAGCTGTTTACCTTTCCATGCCTCTCGTAATCTTGTCTATCAAGCCACCTTTCGTTCTTCTACGCTCCAAACAGAAAAGTCCCAGCTCTGCTCACCTTGCTTCATAAGACTTATTGTCCGATCTAGACAACATGCTGGTAAATCTCTTCACTCTCTCCATAGCTTCCACATCCTTCCTATAATGAGCTCTCCTGGGCCATAGATAGAGGCAGGAAAGCTGTTTCCACTGTAGGGGAGACAAGACCAGGGGATTTGTTGAGTAAATTATAGGGCAGAGATGAGAAGGAACTGCTTTTCACAGAGAGTAGTGAATCAGTGGAATCCTCTGCCAAGGAAACATTAACTGGATTAAATATAGCCAGGGCAGAGTTTCATTTTTTTGGCAAAGTCATGGAATTAAGGGTTATGCAGGAAAGAGAGGTAGTTGAGCCCAAGGCCAGATCAGCCATGATCTCATGCAACATTGTAGAAGGTTCAACGAGCCAGATGGCCGACTCCTGCACCCATTTCAAATCTTCTTATTCACAATCACGTACACTAAAGAGTCACGCTGAATCCCACGCCAGCCGCTTGCATTAAAATTCTGCCATCAGCACTTTTTTTCCTCCCATTTCACACATTGACATGATCCAGTGGCCTTCTCCTGATGAGCTCCTTGATTCTGCCTCAACAACTTCGATCGTTACCCAGACACGACCAGATTCCATCTCTCTGAATGTAGTTGGGTGGAAACCCTCTGAATATTCTACAGCCACAATCGTGTAATCAGGATCATGTCAGGTGATCCACACCAGATGGATATCGATGTCAAAACCCCCACATAAGAAGGCAGATGACACCCTCCAACTTACAAACCAATGCAGACACAGATCGGGAGTCAGTCATAGCCTTAGGGTCATTCAAAACCCTACTGCAAGGAACCCTACCACAATTAGATTTAGATGAACAGGAGGCCGAATGATTGATGAGAGGACCCAGATGAATCCTTCTCAAGGAGTGATTTACTCCACGTATGTATTTTTAATTTAGATATACAGCTCGGTAATAGGCCATGTCGATCCCTGAGCCAGTTACACCCAATTAACCTACAACCCACAGTATGTTTTGAATGGCAGGAGGAAATTGGAGCCCCCAGGGAAACCCCCACAGACACGGAGAGAACGTACAAACTCCTTACAGACAGTTTGGGATTTGAACCCCAGTCCCGATCGCTGGCGCTGTAACAGCGTTGGACCAACCGCTACACTATCTGTGCCCCTAACCATGGTCTCACCCAACAGAAAACCTGGCCCTGTGGGGAAGGGCGAGCCAGTCCAGCACCAATGACAAGGCATTTCCTCAGAGAGCCATTGATGGCAATAAAAACATGAACGCAAGGAATGGATCCTGCAGCCAAACCAAGTCATCTGACAGCCCTTGGTGGAGGGTCGATCTAGAGAAAGTCTACATTTTGCTGGGTGTAAGAATCACCAACCGAATAGACTGCTGCTCTGAAAGGATCCAAGGGGCCGAGGTCCGCATCGGAAACTCACTGGCGAATGACGGAAATTCCAACAAACTGTAAGTATTCTCAGACCAAGCTGCAACTTCCGCAGGATAATGACGGTTGTTGTTCCTGGAATTTTATTCTTAATATTCAGGAATAAGATGCTTTCAGCACATTTTAATATGTCAATTTTAAATTTGCAAATTAATCACAAATACTGTGTGTTATTTTGTGAAATGGCCCATTTTGTAGGTAACTCCAAACCTTCGATTGTGGTCCACTGTTTCCTCAGTTCAGGATTGTCTGGCAATCACCATCATATATTGGCACTGCCGATTCCTTGATGCTTCACGCACAGATACAAACCCAAGACCATCTATAGTTTATTGAGTCTGGGAGTAAAATCCCCCTTTGGCACAACAACCCTTTAGTCTGGGCATTAGTGCTACTTTCACGCTCTAAATCCAGGAGCTGGAGAAACTCAGCAGGTCGAGCAGTGCCCTTTATAGAGCAAAGGGGAAAATACAGAACCGACGCTTCCCTCATCAGGAGTATTTTTTAGACAGCAATGTTGGAAAAATCATTCCTCACCTTGAGGTCGTTTTCACTGCACCCCTTAAGTTCCTGTGCTCGATAGTCCCAGGGCTTCTACGTGGAGCAGCCTGGCCCGAGTCATCAACTGGACGTCGGATTCATGAGGTGAGTTTTGTGGGGCAATTTAGATTGCAGGTGTAATGCACTCCCAGTAACCACCAAGACAAGGCAGAGGGAATAATAGGCTTTAATGTATAGAAGAACCTCGCTGGCACTGATCCAGGTCTAGGAATGGCGGGAAGGCTTGACCTTTATGGCCCAGGACCATGGGGGAGGAGTCATAGGGTCTGAGTCATTCCTGGGTGGGCCAGCTCCCTAGATACATTAGTCGATCATAACTCTATACAATGGAGGAAACATTTCACCACAGCAGGTTTCTCCCGAAAAGTAGTTGGGATCCTGCAGGATAAATCGCGGTGCAGGAATTGACTAAAACTTCCTGCACTTTCCTTTTTAGACTGCCCATGTAATGGCAAAATTCATTGATTGTGCCGTTACACGCCTGCAGTCTAAAAACCACAAAGTTCTCAAGGTGTTTTTTTACCATTGCTATAAAAAGGACACTGTCCGACCAGCTGAATTTCTGCAGGCATTTTGTGTCTTCACTTCAGCCAGTCATGTTTCACTTTCTCCAAATCCCAGATTGCCGAGACGCTCACAAACCGCTGTGGGAATCACTGAGACCCCATCAAGTTTTGTCCCTCGTTCAGCAGCGCCACGTCGGACTGCAGAGTCCGGTTTTCAGCGCTGATATCTCAAGAACCGGTTTCCGAAGGTGACTGGCACCCCACCGCTGGCTGCTCACTGCAACCGGTGGTGGAAGCGGTCGCATGTTGAAGGCTGACTGAGATGAATACGAAGGGAATTGGGGAGTAACTACCATGTGCAAACATCAGAGATGCAGTTTGATTATTTTACTTCGAGTTCGCCTCGTACGTCTTGGTGGATAGATCGGTGCCTGTGCTGTTTTCTCTTTCAGCTGTGGAACCATCAGATCAGTCGCGGGCTCCTCAACGTTTAACTTCGAATGTGATGGATTTCCGGGTCGATTTGTGAATATCATAATTCCGGGACGGAATAAAATCCTAACTCTCTGCGAGGTTGAAATCTTTGGCTGGAATGTCCCTGCACCATTATGCACACTTCCAGGTGGGCCACGACTTTTGTAGAAGCTCCCTTGGCACACACCCTCACAACAGCACACTGGACTGGGAACACCCTGGGGTCACTTTCATACCCAGTAAGGCACCTTTCGAAAAGTCACCATTATTTTAATGCAGAAAACCCCTAAATAAGTGTGTGTACTGTCAAACGTGCTTCTGTGTGAGAGGCACAGATTGGAGGCCAATGGATGCAGGGGAAAATAGCTGAAGGATGAATTATTCCCACCACTCTGTGCTAGTTTCCTGAGCCAAGGTGTGTGTGTGTGTGTGTGTGTGTGTGTGTGTGTGTGTGTGTGTGTGTGTGTGTGTGTGTGTGTGTGTGTGTGTGTGTGTGTGTGTGTGTGTGTGTGTGAGAGAGAGAGTTTGTATGTGTGATTGTGCGTGTGTGAGAGAGAGTGAGTGCAGGTTGTGTGAGAGAGTGTGTGTGTGGTGTGTGTGTGTGTATGTGAGTGTGTGTGTGTGTGTGAGAGAGAGAGAGTTTGTATGTGTGATTGTGTGTGTGTGAGAGAGAGTGAGTGCAGGTTGTGTGAGAGAGTGTGGGTGTGTGTGAGCGTGTGTGAGTGGGGAATTTAAACGAGGCCATGAGACCTGAGAGGCAACAATATTCATACGGATGTTGGTGCTTGTACACAGGTGCCATGGGTTAATGCAAATGCCCATTTAAAATAAAGTTGAACACGAGCAGATATAAAGGGTGGTGCCCAGCGGTGACCACAGCGCTATGACAGCAACAACAAACTGGGTTCAAATGTGGCGCCGCCAGCAAGCCATTTGTACCTTGCCCCCCACGACCTGCATGTATTTTCCCTGCGCTCTCCAGTTTCCTTGCACCCCCCCTGGAATCGTGTGGGGCCATGGATGACATTAGCCAGAGGGCCTTGAGAAACAAACATTGGAATGAGACGGGCCGAACATGAACTACTTATAGACAAAGCGGTTGACACAGACAGGTTGATTTGAGTTGTTGAGGTCAGAAGATCTAGGAGCAGAAGTCGGCCCATTGGCCTGCTCCGCCATTCCAGCTGATCCTTATCACTCAGCCCCACTCCCCGGCCTCCTCCCCGTAACAATTCATGCCCTGACTAATCAAATACCTGTCAATCTCTGCCTTTAATACACCCAACGACCTTGCTTCCACATCCGTCTGGGACAACAAGTTCCACAAACTCCTGACTCTCTGGCGAAAGAATTTTCCTCACTCTGTTTTAAATTGATGCCATCTTGTCCTAGAAACCCCTACCATGGGAAACGCTATATCTACTCTGTCCAGTCCTTTTAGCATTCGAAATGCCTCTATCAGGCCCCCATCCTTCTCAACTCCAACAAGTCCAGCCCAAGTGGCGACAATCGCTCCTTGTATACTAACCCTTTCATTCCTGGTATCATTCTAGTAAATCTTCTCTGAACCCTCTCCAATGCCAGCACGTCTTTTCTCAGGCAAGGCACCCAAAATGGTACACAGTACTCCACGTGAGGTCTCACCGGGGCTTTATAGTGTCTCAACATTACATCCCTGCTCTTGCATGCTATCGTCAAGAAAGGAACGGCAACATTCCTCCACCTTCTTCACCACCAACTCAACCTGGGGGTCAACCTTTTGGGTTCCCTGCATCAGAATCCCAAGTCCCATTGTACCTTAGAATTTTGAATTTTCTCCCCACTTAAGTAATAATCTGCCCATCTATTTCTTCAACCAAACTATTTGACCATCCACTTTCCGACTGTGTAAATCATCTGCCACTTCTTTGCCCGTTCTCCTGACACATTCACGTCTCTCTGCAGCCTTTCCGTATCCTCAGCACTGCCTGTCCCATCACCAATTATTGTATTGTCTGCCAACTTCATTGCAAAACCATTCACTCCATAATCTAAATCATCAATATACATTGTAAAGAGAAGCGGCCCCAACACTGACCCCTGCAGACACCACTAGTCACCGGTAGCCAGCCAGAATGGATCCTTTTATTCCCACTCTCTGTTTTCTGCCGACTAGCCAATGCTCTCAGTGTGATAGTACCTTCTTGTAGTTCCAGGGGCTCCCATCCTTTTTGAGAAGCCTTATGTGGGGCACCTTGTCGAAGGCCTTTTGAAAGTCCAAATGCACAACATCCGCTCCATCTCCTCTGTCCGTCCTTCTCGTCTTCTCCATGGTTTTAAAAGTCCCCACTCCTCTATCTTCCCACTAATTCTTCCTTCCTTGTCTACCCTCTGTTCTGCATTTACATTGTCTTTAACTTCCCCCTCAACAACCACAATTGTCTCATTTTCCCATTCACAAAATTATTTCGTTTTGGTCTGTCAGCACTTTTATTCAGTTTGTGCAGAAACTCCAGCCATGGCCGATCTTCCCTAATAAAATGCTTTTCCAATCGACTTTGGCCAGATCCTCTCTCATGCGACTGTACTTTCCTTTCTTTGGCTTGGCTTCGCGGACGAAGATTTATGGAGGGGGTAAAAAGTCCACGTCAGCTGCAGGCTCGTTTGTGGCTGACAAGTCCGATGCGGGACAGGCAGACACGGTTGCAGTGGTTGCAGGGGAAAATTGGTTGGTTGGGGTTGGGTGTTGGGTTTTTCCTCCTTTGCCTTTTGTCAGTGAGGTGGGCCCACCTCACTTTCCTTTACTCCACTGAAATACCCACACCTCCAACTCTAGCCTCTTCTTTTCAAATTTCAAAGCAAAATCTATCATTGTGACTGCCGCATCCTTTTCCTTGAGCTCCCTAATCATCTCTGGTTCATTCCACGCACCCTCCCAACCCAGAACAGCCGATCCCCTGGGGGGCTCATCAACAAGCTGTTCCAAAAAGCCATCCCGTAAGCATTCCACAAACTCCCCCTCCTGGGATCCCGCTCCGACTTGACTGTCCCAGTCTACCTTCATGTTAAAATCCCCAATAATGATCTTAATGCTGTCCTGCTAACATGCTTCATCTATTTCCAGTGGTAATTTGTATTACCTATCCTGGCTGCTGTTAAGGGGCCTTTATATAACTGCCATTAGTCTCCTTTTATCTTTACCATTCCTTAACTCAACCCATCATGACTCTACCTCCTTCGATGCTCTGTCCTTTCTTTCCAATAATTTAATATTCTTACTGACCAGCAGAGCCATGCCATCCCCTCTAGTGACCTGCCTATCCTTGTGAGACACCGTCCAGAAATCTGATGTTGGAGTTGAAAAAAGTTGGTTCTTTAATGTTGAGAGTGTGTCTTCAGGGACTTGTAACTCTTTCCTTATGGTAGCAGTGAGAAAATGGCATGATCAGGGTGTCCGATGAAAATTGTAGAATGACGTCCAAGGGTTGAATCTCTCTGGGCGAGTAGAGATGTGCGCTTGTACTTGCAGTGTGTGTAAGAGGCTGGTGGTCTGTATAAATGGTGAAAGGACGACCCTCCAATAAAAAGTGGAAACATTTCACTGTGACATAGATGGCCAAGAGTTCTCGACCAAACGTACTATACTTTGCCTGAGCCGGTGACAGCTTGGCTAAAAAAAACCCACCAAAGGTTCCAATTGCCCATGGACTCGTTGTTCTAACACTGCTCCCACAGCACTGACAGATCTGTGGTAAGAGAGAACAAGGTCTTGGGCTTCTGATGTACAAGCATCGTGGCAGTCACAAGGGCAGTCTTCACATCGTTGAAACCACGCACAGCATCATCTCCCAAAGTTAATGGTTTTTGGACTTGGACTTGTCAGATCCTTTTAATAGTTCAGTCAGGGGTAAGAGAGATACTGCAGCGTTCGGCAGGAAACGGGATAAAAATTCATCATGTCTAAAAAACGTCACAACTGGCCAAATGTAGCAGGTGTCGGAAATTCTCGACTCTCTCGCACTTTGGATTCATCAGGCAAAATACCAGATTGTGTAAATCTGACCCAAAAATACAAGTCAGCTGCGCCAAAAATGCATTTACTGGGATGGATCACAAGGCCAAACTCAACAAGTCTCTGAAACAATGAGATAAGGTGGGGCTTGGGCTCCTTCTTCATCCAGAATAGCACAGATGTAAACAAACACAAAATCAAGGCCGGCGAGTACATGGTCCATAAACCAGTGGAATGTCTGAGCTGTGTTCTGCAGACTGAATGGCATTCGCAGAAACTCAAACGTGCTGAAAGGGGTCATTTCTGCCGTCTTCTGACTGGTCAGACTGAGGACAGAGAAACGTGCTTTAAAGATCATAAACCATGCTGGTGCTTTATTAATAAAAAGGGGGGATTGCCAGTTTGACCTTTCCAGCTGCTCAGGGAAGGGGTTTATTCCAATTTAAATTGGAAGGTTCTGTGAACTCACGGGATTGCCACTTGTAACAGCACTGATATCCCACCGTTTACAACCAAATACAGAATACACTCACAACTCCACTGTTACCCCCTCTTCAATTTGGGCACGCAACTGGTCAGTAAATAACTCGAGAGGCTAACACTAAAGTCACTGATTGACAGGCTTTATTCATAAAGGACAAGGAGCTCATCCAGTGCCATGACCCGGGCTTTCTGAGGAAGGGCCAGGATGTTGAAGGCTTTAGACAAGGTCAAAAGAGGGAGGGGCCGCAGCTACAGCCACAGGACAGGGCAGAGCCAGGTCATCAGGAATACAGTGCAGTTCAGCACAACGTCCCATATTCACTTGGATTTGTGCTCTTGTTCTTCCTTGATCAACCTGCCTTGCAGGATTTGGCAAACGTCTTGGTACTACCCATAGGGACCACAAATATTCTGTCCATTGTTGGGAAGATATGGACTTCCGTTCCCTCTTTCCTTGGGTTTCTTGTTGATGATGACATCCCTCCTATTCACATCCACAAGCAACACTCTTCATGAATTTGTGCAGTCAGGAAAGCATCAGGAGATTCACATTAATGGAAAGCAAATGAAGACACTTCGCAACCAAGCTCCTTGTCCATATCCAGCATTACTCACATTGTGAAGCCCGATGGGTCAAGAGACCCTCTTCAAAAGTAAGAGGAGAGTGACGATTGATCTGAAAGAGATGGCCTGAGATTTGATTTAGTGAATGGTTTTCTGACCCCGCAGGTAACTTGGCGCTGGCCGGAATGTCGACCCAGTCGAGCACCCATCGTGAAGCGGTTGCCCACCGGGCTATTGATGGCAACAATAACCCCAATTTCAGCCAAGGTTCCTGTACACAAACGCAAAAATCACAAAGCCCATGGTGGAGGGTCGATTTGAAAGGAACTTACGTGATAACGAAAGTCAGAATCGCCAACAGAAGGGACTGCTGCTCGCAACAACTGCAAGGTGCGGAGATCCGCATTGGGAGCTCGCTGGATAACCATGGAAATTCCAACAGACTGTACGTATGTCGTGGTAAAAAACCAGGTCATCCCAGCTCATGATTGTGGGGCCTAGGGTTGAGGGAGGGGACTGTAAGGGCGGATAAATTTGGTTTCTGGGAAGCTAAAGTAAAACCAGACAATGATAGAAAAAAATCAACAGGCCAGGCTGTATCAGTAGGAGCAGAAGTAATGGTAGAGAGAGGGGGCAGACGTACCTGGGGTGTCAGGGTACACCAGGAGGCAGAAGGGGTGATAGACAGGAGCTTCAGGAAGAAAGTCACCATCAAAAGTCAAGAGGCAGGTAGCTGGGTGACTGGTAGGAGAGGGAAGGGGAACAGGCAATCAGTGCAGAGCAGCCCTGAGGCCACTTCCCCTCTGGGGGGTGGGTAGTGGTGGTCAGGTCTCTGGCACAGTGTACAGCCCTTTGGCTAAGAAGGGAAGGGGGGAAGAAGAGGAAAGCTGTAGTAATAGGGTATTGTATTGTTAGGTCAATAGCTAGGAGGTTTGGCTATGATCCTTGAGTACCCCTTGGCCACAGGCAAGGTTCCAGATGATTGGAGAATGGTAAATGTGGTCCTTCTGTTAATAAGAGTTAATAGGGAGAATCTTGGGAATTCTAGACCGGTGAGTCTTACGTCAGTGGGGTGTAAATTATTGGAGAGGATTCTTAAGGACAGGATCTGTGAGCATTTGGAGAAGTCCAGTCGACTCAGGGTGGTCAGCAGAGCTTCGTGAAGGGACGGTCATGCCTCACGAGCCTAATTGAGTTTTTTAAGAAGGTAACAGAAGAAACTGATGAAGATAGGGTGGTAGATGTGGTCGTCATGGACTTCAGCAAGGCATTCATTGAGGTTCCCCATGAGAGAGTCATTCAGAAAATCATGAGGTGTGGGATTCATGGATATTTGGGTGTGTGCATGTAGAAAGCAGAGGGTAGTAGTGGGCGGAAAGTATTCTCCTGGAGTTGAGTGTCCAGTGGAGTTCTGTAGGGATCTGTTCTGGGACCCCTGCTCTTGGTGATTTTTATAAGTCACCTAAGATGATGGGTCAGAAGAATGGTAAGATTTCAGATAATACAAAATCTGAAGGAGTTGTGGATGGAGCTGAAGGTTGTCGTAGGTTACAGAAGGTTAGAGGCCCGATGTGGTCCTGAGTGGAAAAGTGGCAGATGGAGTTCAATCTGCATAAGTGTGAGGTGATGCCAGAAGGGTGGGTACAGGCTTAATGGTTGGCTACTTAAGAGTGTGGATGGACAGAGGGACCTTGGGGTCCAAATCCATACATCCCTTAAGGTCACTGCACAGGTTGATAGGATAGATAAGAAGGGTTATGGGATGCTGGGCTTCATTAGTTGGGGGACTGAGTTCAGGAGTAGTTGCATGATGCAGCTCTACAAATCTCTGGTGAGACCACACTTAGAGTCTTGTGTTCAGTTCTGGTCACCTCATTATAGGAAGGATGTGGAAGCTGTGGAGAGGGGGCAAAGAAGATTTACCAAGATGTGGCCTGGATTGGAAATTAAGTCTTCTGAGGCAAGGTTAGCAGGGATAGGACTTTACTCTTTGGAATGTAGAAGGATGAGAGGTGACATAATAGAGACATCTACAAGATTCTGAGAGGCATAGATATGATGGACAGCCAGAGCCTTTTACTCAGGATGGAAAAAGCAAACCCCAGAGGACATCAGGTATGTTAAAAGGGAAATGGGGAGATATCAGGGGTGAGATTTGTACACAGAGAGTTGCGGGATGCCTTATTGTGTTGGGGGTTGCAATATTAGGGGCACTTAGGCAGACACATTGATGAAAGAAAAATAGGTTAGGAATTGTTCAGTATGTTTTGGTAGGAATGTATAAGTCGGCACAACATCGAGGGCCGAAGGGTCTGTACTGTGCTGTAATTTTCAGTTTCACCAAGTCCCAGCTCACTATACCTCTAGAAGGCAAAAATCACTTGGATGCAATGTGGTCTTTGGGTTCAAAACTGGTTCAGTGGAAGGATGTTTTCTGATGGGGGGGCCAATTGGAGGCTGGTTGTGATCCAGGTGTTGTAATTTGTTACATGCTGTTCACTATCTATATTAATGGTTTGATAAGTAATGTAGTTAACTTGGTAATCAACACCTCTGGCCTCCAATCGGAAAACATCCTTCCACTCCTGCCCTCCGGCTCCTTCCACTCAGCCAGTTAACATTGGTGCTGTGCTGGAGAGTGGGGAAGTATATTCATGTTTCAGAATCAGAATTTAATGTCATGAACATGCCACAAAATTTCTCACTTTACAATTGAATATAGAATGAGTATCAAATTGAATCTAACTCTGACAAGTGCCAAGTTATGCAGGGTGGTAACTCAAGTCAGCCCAGGACTTGCATGGCGAATGGTAGGGCCCTTGCAATTGCTATGCAACAGAGATGAAGGGGTACTGGTACATAGTACTTTGCAACAGAAAAACCGAGATGAATACAATTGGTGAAAACCATAAGATCATGAGAAAGGAACAGAAAGTACGCCATTCAGCCTGTCGAGTCCTCTACACCATTCCGGCATGATCTGATCCATCATCCCTCTTCGCCCCACTCCTCTGCCTTCTCCCCATAATTTTTGATAGCCTGACTATTCCAGTATATATTAATCTCTGCCTTAAATACACCCAATGACTTGGCTTCACAGCCGCACATGATAGCAAATTCCAGAGGTTCAGCGCTATTTGGGTAAAGAAATCCCTCCGCATCTCTGTTTTAAATGGGTGCTGTTCAATCCTGAAGTTGTGCCCTCTTGTCCTTGACTCCCCTACCATTGGTGGGGGGTGGGAGTTTAATGAAGGTAGATATTAATGCAATATGGTTGGAGAGTGCCCTATGGAACATGCAAGTTGTTCCTTCAGTGGCCTTGGTTTCGCAATGCATGTGTCCATGGGTAGACGAGAAGGTTTGGGCATGATGAGTGGAATTAAAATGGGTGGTGACTGGATGGTCCTTGTTATTGCAATGGTCAGAGCGAGGCTCAACAAAACGATCTCCCAATCTGCGCCCAATCTTCCCGATGCCGAGGGAATCAGAATGAGAGCTGACCCCTGAAGATGCACAAGTGAAGATTTGCTTCAGTCCAAATGACTGTTTGGAGCCTCAGTTAAGGAGAAGGAGGAGGTGTGGGTGCAGGTGTGGCATTTTGTGTGGTCACGGGAATAGACATGGGGTGGGGAGCGACCAGAGGGAGAGGTCTCCACAGCAAGCGGAGATGGAATGTGCCTCGTGGTGGGATAACGATGATCGTGGTGGAAATTGCAGACGATAATATGTTGGATGCTGACCCTGGCACAGACTTGAAGGGCCAAATGGCCTGTTTCCTGTGCTGTAGCGTCCTACGGTTATGACTCGGGGCAGAGGTAGAGGAAACGTGGGCAAAGGCTGAGTTGAATGCAGTGGAGGGGAAACCACGTTTATTTTGAGGAAGATTGAGAGAATGGATGTTCTGGAATCAAAGACCTCATCCTTGGTGCGGATATGGAGGAAAGAGAGGGAAAGGAGGTGTGAGGAGGTGTGGCTGAGGTAACTGTGGGAATTGGCAGGTTTATGGAGAATATCTGGAGAGTTCTGCTCCATAGATGGAGACAGAGAGATAGGGAAAGGGGAGAGTTTTCCAAAGGTATTGATTAGTGTCCTGCCCTATTCCTATGCGTTAGAGGTGCTACCTGGCATCCGCCAGCACCTTGGTCCATCTGTGACTCTGGACAGGTCAGTGCCCATGTCTGCCCCTCAGAATGGAATAACTCCAGTTCAACAGACACATAAGATAGAAACAGGTTGCAAAGTCTTCCTGAAGCCCTCGTGTTTTTAGGGGAGCACAGGCTCAACTTTCTTTCCCGCCCCAGTTGCACATCTTAGACCTGCATTTTGAAGTCGAAGCCACTTTCACCCTCCCAACCACTGCCCGAGCTTTTACATCAGCAGGCTGATCCCAATGATCTCAGTGAAAACCTCCCCCTTTGCAGGTGTGGGACCGTGAGAATGACTTCTGCAGATGCAACGTTGACATTCACTTGCGATGGATTCCTCGGTCGTTACGTCAACATCGTCGTGCCAGGACATGATAGAATCCTGAGCCTGTGCGAGGTCGAGGTATACGGCTCAGGGTTCCCAGCTGGAGTGGGCACAGGTGGGCTTGAATCCCCGTCCGGGCGTGCCTCAGGTCCGGAACGCCCCGAAACAGGATGCAGATAATGAAGCCCTTCCGAGTGTTCATGCTCTCGAGGGTGCCCTGGCATTGGGTGGTGAAGTCGCGGTTGTACGGGCAAAGCAGCAACTTGGACACGGCTGAGAGAATCAGTCCTTCCTCCAAACATCGGGCCTGAGGGTGGGCAGAGCGCAGAGGGCGACAGCGACCCGATTCCAGCACTAACCAACCTCCTCCAATGCGTTATGTCCACTCATGTATTTGGAAATCCCCGTAGTGGACAGTCATCACAGCATGACGAGCTGCTTTGAAACTTCAGCCCCCAGGACCCAGGGGCGATTGGTGGGACAAAGGGGCCTCCAGCTCCTTTTAAGCTGAGGGGGGATGGACCCAGCAAATCACCAACCCGGTGATTTAAGGGCGATCCTGTCCCCACGATGACGCGGTAAGTGACTTGTCCTGCAAACTAGTCTCCCCCATTCCCCCCTCCAGCTGCCAATCTCCCCCCACCAGCTGTCAGTCTCCCCCCCACCAGCTGCCAGTCTCCCCCCCACCAGCTGTCAGTCTCCCCCCCACCAGCTGTCAGTCTCCCCCCCACCAGCTGTCAGTCTCCCTCCCACCATCAATCGCACTTCCAACCCCCCAACCTGTGGCAGCGACCCCTCTGCCCCTGCGGTAGTGACCTCTCTCCCTCACAGAAGCAACCCCTCTGGTCCCTCCCCACCGCAACATCGACCTCTCCCCCGATGGCAGCGATCTCTCACCCCCCCACCAACTTCTCCACCCCAGACCCTGGCAGTAACCCCTCTCCCCCCCGCCCCGATCACCACAGACACTTCAGCCGTGGTTTCCCTGTTATGCCAGTGTGTAAGCACTGACGACACAGGAGTAACTGGGACAGCCATTTTCCTGTTCAGGCCATTGGTCTATGTGCCCTGGGTCAGTTTAACTGGGTTCCCTGATCACCTCCGAGGTAGGGCAGGGACCCAGGTGACTTTGGACGACGCTGACTGGGTCGGACCCTTTCAAGCTGCCTTGTGAGTGGGGCGCGTTAACCCCGTTTTACACAGCAGTTTGAAAGCACCTACTGATACACGACTTGACCAGGTTCCAGGTCCAGGAGCAAGAGGGGGAAATCTAGCACACCAGCCTTTATTGGGAAATCCGGGGAGGAGCCAAGAGAGGGGCTAGGGGTCAGGTAGGTGCCCACTGGCCAGTCCATACATCTATGCAAATACCTTTCACCCCACCCGCATACAGGTTGATGAGGGTGACAGGGTGTTGGAGGGAATCTGGGTTCATGTCGCTCGCTGCTCAGTGATTTCTTTCCACACCCAGTAGGAAACGTGGCAAAGGGGGCGAGGGCGACCCAGTCGAGCACCGACAAGCAGGCGTATGCGCAGAGAGCCGTTGACGGCAAAGCGAACAAGATGTGGCAGCAGGGTTCCTGCACTCACACCAAGAAAACTGAGAATCCTTGGTGGAGGGTCGATTTGAATGGAAACTATGCCGTGTTAGCTGTGATGATCACCAACCGCGGGGACTGCTGCTCGAAACGACTCCTTGGAGCCGAGCTCCGCATTGGGAACTCCCTGGAGAGCAATGGGAATGCCAACAGGCTGTAAGAATCCATGAGATCATAAAGTCAAATGACATTGGAGCAGAAATAGGTCATTCAGCCCTTTGAAGTCTGCCGCTTCACTCAATCATGAGCTGACCCACTTCCCCGCTCAGCCCCACTGCCCGGCCTTCTCCCGATAACCTTTGATGCCCTGGCTAATCAAGAACCTATCGATCTCTTTAAATTTCAAAATTTAATTTTTAAAATTTTCAATATTTTCAATTTCAAGTTAGACAAACTAACAGCCCATTTTGGCCCATGAACCTATGTCTCCCCAATTAACCTGCAATCCTGGCATGTTTTGTATGGTGGGAGAAAACTGGCGCCCCGGGGAAGTTCCCACATAGACACGGGGAGAACGTACAAAGTCCTTACAGACACCAAGGGATTCGAGGCCCGTTCCAGATCGCTGGGTGCTGATCACGACGCTAACCCTGCCTGCCCAAATACCACCAATGACCTGGCCACCACAACCATCTGTGGCAACAAATTCCACAGATTCACCACCCTTTGGCTGAATAAATTCCTACGTATCTCTGTTCTCAGTGGACGCCCTTCAATCCTGCAGTTGTGCCCTCTTGTCCTTGACTCTCTCACCTTTCTACATCTACTCTGTCCACGCCTTTCAACGTTCAAAGTGCTTCAACAAGACACCCCCCACCACCTCCAATTCTCAAAAGAGCCATTAATTTCTGCCAGGCCCTTTTTTTCCGCACATCCTGCTCTTCCTCGACCTGTGAAGATTCTCTAATCTTCAAGGCCACACGATGTCGACATGTTTCAGGGCACCATCGTTCTCTTTTCTGAATGTACCTAATTTCACTAATCCTAAATCCTAAATATATAAGCCAGCCCCCTGCCTCCCATAGCATCAGGCACAAACAATCACAATGTTTGTTGGAAGAACAAAGTCCTTCCATAGTTACAAATTTTTAAACTTTTATTTTGCATTTTATGATTTACATTTTCCTCATTTGCCAAGGATGTTTAATGACCCATCCCCTTTGCTCTCCAAAATTACTTCTGAACTGTTAACCATATAACCATATAACCACTGACAGCACAGAACAGGCCAGTTCGGCCCTACTAGTCCATGCCGTAGCAAATCCCCACCCTCCTAGTCCCACTGACCAGCACCCGGTCCATACCCCTCTAGTCCCCTCCTATCCATGTAACGATCCAGTCTTTCCTTAAATGTAACCAATGATCCCGCCTCGACCACGTCTGGCGGAAGCTCATTCCACATCCCCACCACCCTCTGCGTAAAGAAATTTCCCCTCATGTTCCCCTTATCATTTTCCCCCTTCAATCTTAAACCATGCCCTCTAGTTTGAATCTCCCCCACTATTAATTGAAAAAGCCTATCCACATTTACTCTGTCTGTCCCTTTTAAAGTCTTAAACACCTCGATCAAGTCCCCTCTCAATCTTCTACGCTCCAGAGAAAAAAGCCCCAGTCTGCACAACCTTTCCCTGGAACTCAGACCCTGAAATCCTGTCAACATTCTCGTGAACCTTCTCTGCACTCTCTCTATTTTGTTTATATCTTTCCTATAATTTGGTGACCAAAACTGTACACAGTACTCCAAATTTGGCCTCACCAATGCCTTGTACAATTTCATCATGACCTCCCTACTCTTGAATTCAATACTCCGATTTATGAAGGCCAACATTCCAAATGCCTTCTTCACCACACCATCTACCTGAGTATCAGCCTTGAGGGTACTATTTACCATAACTCCTAAATCCCTTTGTTGCTCTGCACTCCTCAATAGCCTACCATTTAATGCATATGACCTATTTAGATTTGCCTTTCCAAAATGTAACACCTCACACTTATCTGTATTCAATTCCTCCGCCATTTCTCAGCCAACACCTCCAGCCTTCCTAAATCACCTTTTAATCTACGGTAATCTACCTCACTATCCACAACACCACCAATCTTTGTATCATCCGCAAACTTGCTGATCCAATTCTCCACCCCTACATCCAGATCGTTAATATATATAACAAATAATAATGGACCCAGGACCGAACCCTGAGGAACTCCACTAGTCACCGGCCTCCATTGGACAAACAATTTTCTACCACTACTCTCTGACACCTCCCATCCAACCATTGCTGAATCCATTTCACTACCTCCTTATTTATACCTAATGCTTCCACCTTTTTTCCTAACCTCCTGTGGGGAACTTTGTCAAAAGCTTTACTAAAGTCTAAATAGACAACATCCACAGCTTTCCCTTCATCAACCTTTTTTGTAACCCCCTCGAAAAACTCAATCAGGTTTGTCAAGCATGATCTACCCCTGACAAAACCATGCTGATTACTCCCTATCAATCCCTGTACCTCCAAATATTTGTAAGTACCATCCCTCAGAACACTTTCCATCAACTTACCCACCACAGATGTCAGACTCACGGGCCTATAATTCCCAGGTTTGCATTTGGACCCTTTCTTAAACTGCGGAACCACATGCGCCACCCTCCAATCCTTTGGCACCACCCCCATGGCCAGTGACATCCTAAATATCTCTGTTAATGGCCCCACTAACTGTCCACTAGCCTCCCTGAGTGTCCTTGGGAATATTTTGTCTGGTCCTGGAGATTTATCCACCTTTATCGTTTTCAACACAGCCATCACTACCTTCTCGGTTATCCTTATATGCTTCATGACCTCCCCACTATTTTTCTTTACTTCAACTGGTTTAACATTTTTTTTGCTACACCTTTTTATTCCTGAGGGTTTTAAGAGATTCACCTGTGGTTCTGGAACTGAAAATGAATCTGGAAGCTGTCGCGGTCATCATACCCTATCCAACCTTCCAAATGTTTCCACTTGCTAATGGTAACCCGTAACAAGAAGCAAATCGCCCAAATTCCCCCAATCAAATGATTGCAGCTTCAGAGATGGCGTCAACTCACAGTGAAATGTTCATCCCTTACAGCTGTGGAATCGTTCAGTCAGTTTCTGAAGCAACATTTACCTTCAGTTGCGGTGGATTTACTGGTCGATATGTAAATATTATGGTCCCAGGACATGGAAAAATTCTGACCCTCTGTGAGGTTCGGGTCTTTGGTTCCAAACTGCCATCCCTGGAAAATGAAGGTAAGTTTTGTTGTATCTTTAGATATTTAGACAGCAGGATCTATTCTGAAATCACTTTGCCACACTGCAAACAATTCCATATCAATTGGATCTTCCTCCTCAGTGCTAATATAGACCACTACAACACCAGAAGGCATCGAACCGGCCATTTGACGTCAGCGCATGTCAGGCGTGTGATTCGGGCTTTTAAAAGGTTGCGCAGATGATGGGGTAAATCCGTTTGATTCACTGAATAAACGGCTTGTGTAAATATTTTGTCGTCTCCACTATGATTCCAGTGGCCACATTTGGTGACCCTGATGAGTCCGAAAACGTATTTTTGGACAAACATGGACTCGGCAGCCGTTGTTGTGAAGCTACCACTTTTCTGGACATCTGATCCTGAACTGTGGTTCCAACAGGCTGAAGCACAATTTCACCTTCTCAAGTCGAATTGGGCACCACTCGTATTACCATCTTGTCAGTGCCCTGGACCAGGCCGTCGCTAAGAGGGTCGGCAAATTCCTATAGGATCCACCACGTTACAGCAAGTATGAAGTTTTAAAAGCATTTTTATTGTGGGTATATGCTATGTCCTGTAGGGAAAGGCCAGCCAAATGACTACATCTCGATGGGTGGGGAGACCACACCCCTTCAAAACTAATGGGTGAAATGGTGTTCCTGGCAGCTGGCGAAAGGCCCAATGTTATTCGAGTAGCTCTTTTTAGAGTGAATGCCGGATGAGATTAGACTCTTGTTATCCAAGTGTTCATTTGAAGACCCAATGGGTGTAGTGGTGGAGACAGACATTCTATGGCTGGCTAAAAAGCACAGCAAGGAAAGGCAAGTCTGCACAACCAACCCCTCCGATATTGACTCCGTGTCACACTCTAGTGCCCTGAGCACATCACTCTCTACAAGCAGGCAATGCCCCGAGACAAGCAAGCAGCCTGTGGAAACCTCATCTTAGTGTTATTACCACAGGCACTGGAGAGTAAATGCCCTCAGTGCCTTCCACCCTGCCCGTTGTGGGAAATGTCCATGCCAACCGCCAGTAAGGGCTGCAGCGGATGACAAGAAACATGCAAGCCAACAGTATATATGGGACCAGTTATCCCAGCGAAAATTTCTGGTGGACACGGGTTCAGAAGTTAGCGTACTTCCACCCACCGGTTTTATCGCACGTCATCCTACCCCAGACCTGAAACTACAATGAGTTAACAGTTCTAACATTCCGACCTTCTGCAGCAGGAGGATGAATGTCAAGTTTGAGAATCATCTCTACACGTGGTCATTTATTACAGCATGAGTTTCCCGATGTGATAGTACAGATCTATCACCAATGTACATAGTGAATATAGTTACTGTATCTAGACTGTGCTTACAGCGATTGGCTGTGAGCTAAGCCACGCCTATTGTCTGGGCCTTAAAGGGTTGTGTCCCTAGCCAGGTCGGATCATTCCGGATTGGTCGGCCACCTGTGAAGAGCTCCTGTCTTTTGCTAATAAAAGCCTTGGTTTGGAGCAACAAGTCTTTGATTCTTTCGACGAGCTCTACACCCGACCTTTGCTTGGTGCAGATTTTCTTTGGGCTCATTCATTCCTCGTCGCTTAAAAGGGTGTTGGGTAATAGATGGAGCTACTTTTCAGACCATTCCTCTGGCAGATGCCTATTCCCCTGCTCTGCACCTCCAAACATTAGGTAAATCAGTAGATGAATTCTCCAAGCTGTTGGAAGATTTCCCTGAAATTACAACTCTACAATTTTCTGCCTCCACTGTAAAGCCAGTGTTACTCATCACATTTGTACTAAGGCCCCTCCTATCCATGCTAAATTGCACCACTTGCCTCCAGAGAAGCTGCACTTAGCAACGGAAGAGTTTGCCAAGATGGAGGAACTAGGCATAATTCGGTCCCTGGGGATCTCCATTACACATGGTCCCAAAACACAATGGAGGTTGGCAATCTTGTGATTTCAGGCAGCTTAACGACACAACCATCTTGGATCATTATCCAATGCCTCATATTCAGGAATTTTTGGCTAATTTGCATGGAGTGAAGACCTTCTCCAAAATAGACTTGGTGCGTGGCTGTCACCAAGTACCAGTCGAGCAATAATTACCACGTTTGGGTTGTTCAAAATTTTACAAATCCCATTCGGATTAAAAAATGTCGCTCAATCATTTCAACGGGTGATGGAAGCTTTAGAACGTGGTATGACCATTTACCTCCACGACATCTTAGTGGCCAGTGGGACTAAGGAAGAACATTTGGAACATCTTCATACGCTTATTATTCATCTTCAAAAGTTAGGACTGACCATCAATCCAGATACATATGTTTTTGGATAAGAAATTATTGATTTCTTGGGGCATGGGATTACTCAGGAAGGTGTTGAGGGCATTACCAAGTACTCAAGACCAGCTATGGTTAAAAGCCTGCAGAAATTCTTGGGAATGTTAAACTTTTACCATCGGTTTCTTCTGGGAGGAGCTCATATCATGAAACCTCTTTTTGGTTTACTGTCTGGAGATGCCAGGACCATCCATTGGACTGAAGAAGGAAACAATGTCTTCTTGAAGACAAAAGATTTGCTGACTCGTGCCACTAAGCTCAGCTGCCCAGTTTTAAATGCAGCCACCGCCCTTTCGACAGACGCTTCCAATATGGTTGTAGGAGGTGCACTTCATCAACATGTCAACGGGCAATGGAAACTGTTGGCATTCTTCAGCCGTGATCTTAATGAAGCAGAAAAAATACAGTCCTCCTGACAAGGGGCTTTCGGCTATATACTTTCCTATTTGACACTTCCGTTATTTTTTGGAGGGCAGAAATTTTACTATGTACACCGACCACAAGCCCTTAACATTTGCATTTTCCAAGGTCCCAGAGCCCTGGTCAGATCGACAACTATGGAAATTATCATTCATTTCAGAATTTTACACAAAAATACTACATATTTCTGGAAAAGACATTGTAGTAGCTGATGCACTTTCCCGTTCTGCTCCACTCAAGGTTTCATCTGTAGATCAAGGTATTGACTCACAGCTTTGGCCCCAGCCTAAGAACATGACCATGAGATGAATAATTATCGGACTGCAATCATGAACCTGCAATTGAAAGATGTCCAGTTTGGAGTTAATGGCAAACTACTCCTCTGTGATATATCAACGGGACACCCACACCCAGTAGTTCCAGCATCATGGAAACATTGAATATTCAACTCTGAATGGTCTCTCACATTCATCGATTAGATCGACCATTCATATGGTTTCCAACATGGTTGTGTGGCATGGTCTTAAAAAAGACGTTACGCATATGGTGAGGTCCTGCATTGCCTGCCAGAAAGCAAAAGTTCAGCGGCAAACTAAGGCACCACTACAGTCCTTCCTGGCAGTTACTTGGTGCTTTGCTCATGTCCATGTGGACATTGTTGGGCCACTTCCTGTTTCAAGAGGATACCATTATCTTTTCACTAATCACAGAGCACTGATGGAATAGGGAATACTTAAAGTGGCATGTGAGTGGAAAGAAAAAGGTTGAGACCACTGGTCTATACTTCTCACGTATTTTCATCTTATTCTGGGATATGATCAATACTAATGATCCAGAGTTAAACCCATCTTTACCCAGTTTATATCTACTAAAAAAAGGAAAGAGGAAAAAACCCTAATAATCCAATCCCACCCTCTGAACAAGGTTAATCTATAAATTATATAGATATGAGTGGAATGACAACATTCAGATCCCAGATGGGAAATCTCTGGAGCGTCCGTACTTAAATCTTCAACTTGTGATAATAATCCATGAATGGGCCCCACATCTTATCAAATTCACACTTTACATCTTTTGAGTTATATCTATTTTTTTTCCAAACTTAGGTAAGACATGACATCATGTAACCACTGAATATGGGTGGGTGAAGAACTCTCTTTCCATTTTGTCAGAATTGCTCGTCTAGCTATCAGTGAGGTAAAGCTAAGATTTTCTTTTGGGTTGAAGTCAAGGATAGATCCTCTTATTGAGAAAAGATCAACAATACTCTTAGTGTGATCTCACCAGAAATTTGTAGAATTGCAACATGACTGATTGACTCCTGAACGCAATCCTTGTATTATTGAAGCCCAACATCCCATTGGCCTTCTTATCTATGCTATCAACCTCCACTCCAAGCTTGAAGGATGTATGGATTTGAATCTCAAGTTCCCTCTGTTCATCCACACCCATAACTAACCAGCCATTAACCCTGTCCTCAGCCTTCCAAAAAGCATCACTTATCCAGATTGAACTCCATCTGCCTCTTTTCTGCACAACTCTGTATCCTGTCTAATAGAACAGCTCTTCCCACAACTCCTCCAACCTTTGTATCATCCGCAAACTTATTCCCATCCTTTCACCTCTTCATCAAGTCATTTATAAAAACCACAAAGAGTAGGGGTCCCAGAACAGATCCCCGTGTAACTCTACTAGTCACCGACCTCCAGGAAGAATACTTTCTATCCACTTCTATTCTCTGCTTTCTACATGGAAGCAATTTTTTTTTATCCACACAGCCAAGGTTCCCCTGATCCCATGACTCATGACTTTCTGAATGAGTCTCCCATGGGGGACCTAGTAAAATGACTTACTAAAACCCATGTAGGCCACAAACTATTCTGTCCATTGGGGTAACGTCATTTACACTCACTGCTCAACAATACAATCTTCCATCAGGGAGATTTGAGGAACAGAGATATCCACTCACTGGGCAATACGTTGGGAGAACATGTGATTTTAAAGTTCAAAACTAATTAACAAATCAGATGATGGGAGTGCGATTGCGTTTTTGGTTAAAGGGGATGGAAGTATGGCAGATGGGCATCAGGTTAACTCCAAGAAATTCATTAAACTTTTCCCACCCAACAGAAAATGTGGCGCTCAGAGCATCGGCCGTGCAGTCGAGCACGTTTCAGCGAGGTGCTGCTCAGCGAGCCATTGATGGCAAGACCAGCAGTGCCTGGAGGCAGGCCTCCTGCACGCACACCAAGACAAGCAAGGATCCCTGGTGGCGAGTGGACCTGAAGGGAATATTCAACGTGTCCGTGGTGAGGATCACCAACAGACGAGACTGCTGCTCCAAACGGCTCCAAGGAGCCGAGATCCGCATCGGGAACTCGCTGAAGAACTATGGGAATTCCAACAGACTGTATGTATTCAGCGGCAAATGACAGGTTCCACTCAGCTGTGGTGAATGCTGTCGAAATTTGATAATTGCTGTGGTATTGAAGACAAGAGTGGGCAGGGAAAGTTATGGCAGCTTAGATGTCATCTGTTACACAGATTTTGACATACAGCACAGTAACAAATCCTTCTTGGTCAGGAGCCTGTGCCGTCCAATTACACTCAATTGACCTATACGCCGGTATGTTTCTGAAGGGTGGAAGGAAATCCACACAGACACAAGGCGAACAAATAAACTTCTTACTGCCATTACTGCCAGCGCTGGCTCCGAACCCTGGTCACTGGTGCTGTGACAGCATTGCCCTAACCGCTACACTAACCATGCTGTTGTTGTGGAGAAAGCTACACATTATAAACACTGACGCACAGATGGACAACGTGTCATGGGAAATGTGAGGAAGAGCAGACCAGCTAGTCCATCAAGTCTGCTCAGCCATTCAATAATGGGGCCAGTATGGAGACTTGGTCAATGCAAGGAGATAATTGGCTTATGCAAGATCCGTGGTTTAGAAGTTGAAAAATGGCAGGGAGAGAGGTAAAATAGGGAGGAGTGGCATTGAATTGGGATCGAATCCCAGCTGCAGAGAGGGAGGATGTTGGATGGTGTGTCTACTATTGCGTGGATGGAGATCAGAAATAGGAAGGGAGCAATCACTCCATTGGGCATCCCAAATGCCTTGAGGGAATTGAGGTGTGGATAAGGAGGCAGATCTTGATAAGGTGCAAAACATTATATGAGACTTCCAATTACACCACAAGGCCATCGAGTCTGCCCCACCATTTAATCAGGAGCTAATCCATTTTCCCACTCAGCCCAACTGGCATCTCTGTTCTAAGTGGACACCCTTCAATCCTGAAGTTGTGCCCTCTTGTCCTAGACTCTCCCACCGCGGTAAACAGCCTTTCAAATCTACTCTGTCCACACCTTTCAACAGTCAAAATGTTTTAAAGAATCAGAATTTATTGTCATGAAGCAAGTCATGAAATTCGTTGTTTTGTAACAGCATCACAGTCCAACTATTCATATTATAACCATCTTACAACATTACTAGAAAAATAAAATTTCAACAAAAGTGCACGAAAAGAAAGGCCATGTCTTTGATTATTCAGGAATCTGATGGTGGGTGGGGGGGGGGGAGCCGTCCTTGTGCCGCTGGGGGCTCACCTTTCGGCTCCTGCATCTTTTTCCCAATGGTAGCAGAATGAAGAGGGCATGCCCTGGGTGATGGGGGTCCTTGAAGATAGAGGCTGGTTTTTAACACCCTGCCTCATGTAGATGTCCTCAATGGAGTGAGGTCTGGTGCCCGTGATGTTGCAGGCCAAGTTAACAACCCTTTGGAGTTTATTCTTTCCCTGAGAGTTGGCGCCTCCATACCAGGCAGTGATGCAACCAGCCAGAATGCTCTCCATGGTCCACCTGTAGAGGTTTATGAGAGTCTTTGGTGACATACCAAATCTCCTCAGAAACCTCACAAAGTACAGCCACTGGTGAGCATTCTTTGTGATTGCTTCAGGCCAGATCCTCGGAAATGTTGACCCCCAGGAATTTGAAGTTCTTGACCATCTCCACAACTGAGGTCTCGATGAGGACTGGGTCATGTTCCACTGACTCCCTCCTGATGTCCACAATCATTCCCCCTCATTCTCCTAAATTTCAATGAGTACAGGCCAAGAGCTGTCAGATGCTCATATGATAACCCTTTCATTCCCGGGATCATCCTTGTGAACCTCCTCTGGACCCTCTCCAACGTCAGCACATCCTTTTTTAAATGAGGAGCACAAAACTGTCACAATCTCCACGTGAAGTCTCCCCAGGGCCTTATAAACCCTCAACATCACATCCCTGCTCTAATGTCAATTCCTCCTGAAATTAATGCCAGCATTATATTTGGCTTTTTCAACCCAGACAAAACATGCAACTTTACCCTCTGGCTGTCCTGTACAAGGACTCCCATGTCCCTTAAAACTTGGGTATTTTCAATTTCTCCAATTTAAGAAATCGTATGCCCATTTATTTCTTCTACCAAAGTGAATTCCCATACATATTCCAACACTATATTTCATTTGCCATGTCTCTGCCCATTCCGCGGATCTGTCTAAATCACCCAAGTCCTTCTACAGCCTCTGTATTTACTCACACTACTAGTCCCTCTCCCTACCTTCGTTCGTATCAGCAGAAAATTTGGCCACAAACCTACACATTCCATAATCTAAATAATTCATATACATAATAAAAAGAAGTGGCCCCAACACCGATCCCTGCGAAACACCACCAGCAACTGGCAGCCGAGCAGAATAGGATCCTTGTGTTCCAACTCTCTTCTTCCTGCCAATCAGCCAATAGCCTTCCCATGTCAGCACGTTTTGGTTATCTTGTGCAGCACCTTGTCAAAGCCTTCTGAAAATCCATGTACACTAGATCCACTGCATCTCCCTTATATTGTCCTGTTTGTCACTTCGTTCAAATAAATCCCTAATATTGACTGGCACCTCCTTAGCTCAAAATATTTAGATAGGGCAGAATATGTCAGGTGTATCTAAGAGGATTCCTTACACAGTCTGTTGACATGCGAACCAGAGATGAGGCCATAGTTGGTCTTGCACTGTATATTAAACTTTGTCAGGTGACAGACCAACGATGGAGACCTTGATGCAAATTAAACCGTGAAATCATAACACGATAAGGGCATAGGAGCAGAAATAGGGTCTTCAGACCATCGATTCTGACACCATTCAATCATGAGCTGACTCATTTTCCTACTCAACTCACCCAGCCTTTTTACCATGACCTTTGAAGCCCTGGATCATCAAGAACCTATCAAACCCAACCTTAGATACACCCTATGACCTGGTCTCCTTCCTGCCTATGGCAAAAAAATTCAACAGGTTCCCAATTCCTAGGCTAAAGGAATTCCTCCATATCTCTGTTCTAAGTAGATGCCCTTCAATCCTGAAGTTGTGCCCTCTTGTCCCAGACTCTCCCACCGTGGGAAACAACCTGTCTACATCTACTCTGTCCATGCCTTTCAATATTTGACATGTTTGAACGATATCCCCCCTTCATTCTCTTAAATTCCAACATGTACAGGACAAGAGCTGTGAAAAGTTCCACATATGATAAAACTTTCATTCCTGGAACCATCCTTGTGAACATTCTATGAACCCTCTTCAAGGCCAGCACATCCTTTCTTAAACAAAGAGCCCAAAACTGTTTACAGTTCTTCAAGTGAGGTCTCATCAGGGCCTTATAAATCCTCAGCATTACATCCATGGTCTTGTATTCTATTCCCCTCGAAATGAACACCAGCATTGCATTTAACTTCTTTACCAACATCTCAAGCTACAAGTTTACCCTCAGGCTATCCTATATGAGGACTCCCAGGTCCCTTTGCATAAAAAATATTCTGCCCTTTTATTTTTCTACCCAAGTGCACGACTGTCCACTTTCCGACATTGTATTTCATTCGCCACTTCTCTACCCGTTCTCCTCATCTGTCCACATCCTTCTGCAGCCTCCGTGTTTCCTTGTCCTCCACCAACCTTCGTACCATCTGCAAACTTGGCCATTCATTCCATCATCCAAATCTTTGTCCCTCTCTCCAAGTCCCCTCCCTCCACCTCCCAAGTTAGTCCCTCTCTCCTTGTCCCCCTTGCACTCTCCCTTGTGAATTCCGTCTGAACCTTCTCTAATGTGATCGCATCCTTTCTTAAATGAGGAGCCGCTCACAATATTCCAAGTGATATTCCAGGCAGCATTCATACTGTAAATGTCAGAGAAGGGGCAGGGGAACTTCACTCCAGATGTGTGAAGTGGCCACACTATGGAAGGTTGAAGATGAAGGTGGAGTATGTGGTTGGTGGCAAGTTTCTTCACACTGTGGAGCAGCAGAAAGATCATTTGCAACCAGATGTACAGATAGTCAAGGTCGCCACACAAGTTGTTAAGGCTGTTAAGAAGACATAGAGTGTGGTGGTCTTCACAGATCCTGAGTTGTGAGCTAATGTTGAAGTTACATATAGTTAGACATACTTGGACACCCTCTTTAAGTAATCACCCACGTCTGACATCTCCCCTAAACTTTCCTCCACTCACCTGAAACAGCTGACCTTTGATATTTCCACCAAAGAAAAGATACCCCCTGGCCTTTCCTATCAAATCATATAAAAAGCTCCATTAGGTCACCTCGAATGAAGGGAGGGAAGAGTTTAGTATTTTTTAGTAGGAACATACTGCATATGCAAGCACAACTTCGAAGGCTGAAGGGCCTGTACTGGGCAATAATGGTCTATATTCTAATACTGTAATTTGTTGCTCTAGAGAGAAAAGCCCTAGTTCTGTCAACTTTGGTGCCATATAACATGTTCGCCAGTCCATGTTTCCACAGCCTCCTCTCCAAAGCATCTGCATCCTGTAATGGGATGGGGGTGGCCAGAACGACAGACAAGACTCCAAGTGTGATCTCGGAGTCCAGGTCGATTAATCTCTCAAGGTGGCCTCTCATCTTTGGGTGGGTCAGAAGTTGGGTTTCATTAGTCAGGGGATTGATTTCCAGAGCCGTGAGTTACTGTTGCAGCCCTACAAAACACTGCTTAGACCACATATTAATCTGCCATCTCTACCCATTCTCCCCCTCACTGGCGCATGACCCAGGCAGCATTCCAGGAATCCCTCAGCTTCCTTCATATCTCCTTCAGTTCCTCATTCAATTTTCGGCGTATGATTTGTGACCACATCTACCACGATATGCCTGCTCATCCTGCTTCTCAGGAATGCTATGGACCTGATCCATGAGAAAACGCCATAGAGCGTGGATAAAGGCTCTTCAGGTTAACCTCCCCACAGATACAAAGGCGAAATTTTGAGAGGACAGAGATTGTACGTTCCTGTCAGGATCAAAGGCAAGGTTAGTAGGCAGAAGGAAAGATAGTTTTCCGGGGATTTTGGGGATCTGGTTCAGAAGCAGAGAGGGATGTATAACACGGAGGAAATGAGGTACTTGAGCAGAATAAAGTGCAAGTAAAACCTCAAGAAAATTAATATTTAAGAAAGATTAGGACAGATTAACAATATATTTCCACAATAAGAATGAGAATGAAGCCAACTGTTTGTACCCATAACTATTTATAGTCACAACTGCCGTACAGGGCATGAAACGAACTCACCTCGACCACATCTGCTCTCTCCACTCTTCTGGATACTGCCCTGCTTTTTCCTCAGGGGCAAAGCAGTTGGGGATAAAGCCGAATGTAGCACTGGGAGACATGCTTATCCTTTGACATTTTTGCTGCAATTCTCAGTGGACGCTCACGATCAAATTTGATTGACTGCAGATTCAGACCTCACACTCCTCACTGTAAAATCACCATCTCTTTCAGGTGTGGAACCATCCAGCCAGTTTCAGGAAGAACATTTACCTTTGTTTGCAATGGCTTTGTGGGTCGATATGTGAATGTCGTCATCCCAGGCCGCGACAAAATCTTGACCCTGTGCGAAGTCGAGGTCTTTGGTTCAAAACTCCCATCTGGAAAAGCCGCAGGTAGTCGCAGTTTACCTATAATTTCCTGTTGTTCACATATACACAGACCAAGACAGAGAGAGTGGTGGTAAATACTGAATGGTGTCAGGGTTGTCTGAAAGATGAACAGACTAAAGGTGGATACATCTCCTGGACCTGACAGATTGCACCCTTGGGTCCATATAACCATATAACCACTTACAGCACAGAACAGGCCAGTTCGGCCCTACTAGTCCATGCCGTAACAAATCCCCACCCTCCTAGTCCCACTGACCAGCACCCGGTCCATACCCCTCACGTCCTCTCCTCTCCATGTAACTACCCAGTCTTTCCTTAAATGCAACCAATGATCCCACCTCGACCATATCTGTCGGAAGCTCATTCCACATCCCCACCACCCTCTGCGTAAAGAAATTTCCCCTCATGTTCCCCTTATCATTTTCCCCCTTCATTCTTAAACCATGCCCTCTAGTTTGAATCTCCCCCACTCTTAATTGAAGAAGCCTATCCACATTTACTCTGTCTGTCCCTTTTAAAGTCTTAAACACCTCGATCAAGTCCCCCCTCAATCTTCTACGCTCCAGAGAAAAAAGCCCCAGTCTGCACAACCTTTCCCTGGAACTCAGACCCTGAAATCCTGTCAACATTCTCGTGAACCTTCTCTGCACTCTCTCTATTTTGTTTATATCTTTCCTATAATTTGGTGACCAAAACTGTACACAGTACTCCAAATTTGGCCTCACCAATGCCTTGTACAATTTCATCATAACCTCCCTACTCTTGAATTCAATACTCCGATTTATGAAGGCCAACATTCCAAATGCCTTCTTCACCACACCATCTACCTGAGTATCAGCCTTGAGGGTACTATTTACCACAACTCCTAAATCCCTTTGTTGCTCTGCACTCCTCAATAGCCTACCATTTAATGCATATGACCTATTTAGATTTGCCTTTCCAAAATGTAACACCTCACACTTATCTGTATTAAATTCCATCAGCGATTTCTCAGCCCACACCTCCAGCCTTCCTAAATCACCTTTTAATCTACAGTAATCTTCCTCACTGTCCACAACACCACCAATCTTTGTGTCATCCGCAAACTTGCTTATCCAATTCTCCACCCCTACATCCAGATTGTTAATATATATAACAAACAATAATGGACCCAGGACTGAACCCTGAGGAACTCCACTAGTCACCGGCCTCCAATTGAACAAACAATTTTCTACCACTACTCTCTGACACCTCCCATCCAACCACTGCTGAATCCATTTCACTACCTCCTCATTTATACCTAATGCCTCCACCTTTTCTCCTAACCTCCTGTGGGGAACTTTGTCAAAAGCTTTACTAAAGTCTAAATAGACAACATCCACAGCTTTCCCTTCATCAACGTTTTTTGTAATCCCCTCGAAAAACTCAATCAGGTTTGTCAAGCATGATCTACCCCTGACAAAACCATGCTGATTACTCCCTAGCAATCCCTGTACCTCCAAATATTTGTAAATAGCATCCCTCAGAACACTTTCCATCAACTTGCCCACCACAGACGTCAGACTCACGGGCCTATAATTCCCAGGTTTATATTTAGACCCTTTCTTAAACAGCGGAACCACATGCGTCACCCTCCAATCCTTTGGCACCACCCCCGTGGCCAGTGACATCCTAAATATCTCTGTTAATGGCCCCACTAACTGTCCACTAGCCTCCCTGAGTGTCCTAGGGAATATTTTGTCTGGTACGGGAGATTTATCCACCTTTATCTTTCTTAACACAGCCATCACTACCTCCTCGGTTATCCTTATCTGCTTCATGACCTCCCCACTATTTTTCTTTACCTCAACTGGTTCAACATTTTTTTCCCTAGTGAATACCGAGGCAAAGAAATCATTCAAAATTTCCCCCATTTCCTCAGACTTCTCACTCAGCCTACCCTCGCTATCTACAAGGGGTCCAATTTTATCCCTCACTAATCTTTTACTTTTAATTTACTTATAGAAACCCTTTGGATTTATTTTTACTCTGTCAGCCAAAGCCTCTTCGTGCCTTTTTTTGGCCTTTCTAATTTCTTTCTTAAGATTCCTTCTGCATTCCTTGTAGTCCTCCTTCAATTTCTCAGTTCCCTGCTCTTTATACCTCTTGTACACCTCCCTTTTTCTCCTAACCAAATTTCCAATATTCCTCGAAAACCAAGCCTCCCTATGACTTCCAGCCTTTCCTTTGATCCACACTGGGACATAACGACTCTGTACTCTCAAAATTTCTTTTTTGAATATCCTCCATTTCTCATTTACACCCTCACCTGAAAATATCCTGTCCCACTCAATACTCCCCAAATCCCTTCTTATTCCTTCTTAATTTGCTCTCCTCCAATCCAGAACCTCAACTTTAGGCCCCTCCTTGCTCCTCCCTAAAACTACCTTAAAACTAACAGAATTATGATCACTAGACCCAATTGGATCTCCAACATTAATGTCTGATTCCTGACCTAGCTCGTTCCCTAACAGGAAATCCATTATTACACTGTCCCAAGTCAGTTCTTCTACTAACTGATTTAGAAAACAATCTTGAACACATTTAATGAACTCTAGCCCATCCAGCCTTCTAACTGTATGGGTATCCCAATCAATGTGAGGGAAGTTAAAATCTCCCATGATCACTACCTTCTGATTCTCACACATATACGTTATCTCTCTACACATTTGTTCCTCTAGTTTTCTTGGCCCATTTGGTGGTCTGTAATACACCCCTATTAGCACCCTCATGCCTCCTTCACCCCTCAATTCCAACCAAACAGCCTCACTGGACGATCCCTCCAGACCATCTTGCCACCTCACGGCAGTAATGTCCTCCTTAACAAGCAGAGCAACTCTTCCCCCTTTTTTACCCCCTGATCTATCACATCTAAAACAAATGTATCCTGGAACGTTAAGTTGCCAGTCCTGCCCCTCTTGTAGCCAGGTCTCACTAATTGCCACAATATCGTGACCCCAAGTATCTGTCCATGCTCTAAGCTCATCTACCTTGTTCACAATGCTTCTTGCATTAAAATATATGCATTTCAGAGAATGACCCTCACATACATTCTCTTTTCTACCTTCTACCCTAATCTCCATCCTACCTTTGTTATCACTATGCTCCCTTGACACTGCTCTCACCCTCTGTTCCCCATCCCCCTGCCAAACTAGTTTAAACCTTCCCCCACAGCTCTAGCAAATCTGCTTGCCAGCACATTGGTCCCCCTCCAGTCCTGAAAGAAGCACTGATGATGATTGTAGAGGCTTTGGGAATGATCTTTCAGGAATCAATAGATTCTGGCATGGTCCCGGAGGATGAGAAAATGGTAAATGTCACTGTTGAAGCAGGCAGAGAGGCAGCAGAAAGGAAATTGTTGACTGGTTAGCCTGATGTCAGTGGTTGGGAAGATGTTGGAGTCGATTTTCAAGGATGAGGTGGCGGAGTACTTGGAGACACATGACAGGATAGGCCAAAGCAGCATGGTTTCCTTAAAGGGAAAATCTTGCTTGACAAATCTATGGAATTCTTTGAGTAAAGGGCCTATCTCATTGGCCTGGAGACTAGGTGGCGACCTGGTGGTGACTCGAGTCTCCGCTGGTTGCGGAGATGACTCCGCGACGTCTCCTAGAGACTAGTCGGGTCTCCAGGGAGTCGTGAGAAATTCAAACATGCTCAATTTTTTTGGAGACTTTTTCCAGTCTCCAGCAGGTCTTGGAGACATCTCCATGACGACTCCATCAGTTGCTGCAACATTATGGAGACTAATTATGTCCACGACTGGGGAGATGTCTCCGAGACCTGCTGGAGATCAAGGAGACTGAGGAGATGTTGCGGTGATGTCGCAGACAAAATTAGTCTCCGTGACGTCGCCACAACTGATGGAGACTGACGTCACCTTGGCGTCCCCTTGGTGAGGGCGCGGCAGTCGCAGCGACGTCTCCGCCCATGAGATACCAGTGTAAGTGAGGAGCAGGGGCTGTTCTGTGCTGTCATGTTCGATGTTCTATGTTTATTCCCACTGCAGGGTTTGAAATCCTTCCTCACTGTCCATAGCACCTCCAAACTTTGCATCTTCTGCAAACATATTGATCTAATGCACCACATTGTCATTCAGGTCATTGACATAGATGGTGAACAACAATGGTTCTATCACTTATGCTTGTGGAATCCCAGTAGTCACAGACCTCCAGTCAGAGAGCCAATTGCCCACTCTCTGGCTTTTCCCATCTCAACCATTTGAATGATAATCCTGTGAAATTAGATCAGCCAATTTGTCGATCTCTCCAAGGTTGGGATTGTTTTCAACATTGAAAAAGGCTCCCAAAACGTGTAGTGGGGTCTGGACCATCCAGATCAAAGAGCGGCAATTCAGCAAATGGAATTTAATGCAGACAAGTATGAGGTGTTGCTCTGCAGTAGAACGACACTTGGCAAATGAGAGTGGATGGCAGGGTATGGCAGAAGCAGGAAAGGGCAGTAAAGAGAGCTTCTGTCATGTTGAAATTCATATATGCATCGCAGAATATTTTGGGTCCAATGAACATTAGTTTCACGTTAATTATGGAGAAAGATAGTTCTGGTCATCGGGTTGAGATTCTAAATTGGAAAAAAAGGCCAATTTTGAGGAAATGACAAAGGATCTAGAATGTGTGGATTGGAATAAGTTGTTTTTGAGGAAGGAGGACCTTCAAAGGTGACATTTTGAGAGTACAGAGTTTTTATGTTCCTGTCAGGATTAAAGGCGAGGTTCGCAGGCAGAGGGAACCTTGGTTCTCGAGGGATATTGGGGATCTGCTGCGGGTGAAGAGAGAGGTATATAATGGATACAGGCAACATGGAAGAAATTAGGTACTTGAGGAGTATAAAATTTCAAGGAAAACCTCAAGAAAGAAATCAGGAAGCTGAAAGAAGACACAAATTTGCTTTGGGAGACAAGGTGAAGGAAAATCCTCAGGGTTTCTACAGGTACATTAAGAGCAAAAGGACAGTCAGGGACAAAACTGTTCCCCTTGAAGATCAGAGTGGTTGGCTTTGTATGGAGACAAAAGAGATGGGGGGGATCTTAAATTTTTTTTCATCAATATTCACTCAGGAAATGGGCACAGAGCCGTGGGAAGTCTGGAAAACAAGCAGTGAGGTCATGGACCCCGTACAGATTAAAGAGGAGGAAGTGCTTGCTGTCTTAAAGCATATAAGGGTGGATAAATCCACAGGGTCTGACAAGATACTCCCTTGGGCCTTGAGGGAGGCTAGTGTAGAAATTGCAGGGGCTACAATTTTTAAATGTTCTTAGCCATGGGTGAGGTGACAGAGGATTGGAGGAGAGCTCACACTGTTCTGTTTAAAAAAGGCTCCAGAAAAAACCCTGGAATTTAAAAGTCAGTGAGCCTGACGTCAGTGGTAAGCAAATTATTGGAAGATGTTCTAAGAGATCGGATAGACAATTATTTGGATATCCATGGACTGATTAGGGATTGTCAATGTGGCTTTGTAGGTGTGTTTAATCAATCTTATAGGGTTTTTTGAGGAGGTGACCAGGAACGTTGACAAAGGAAAGGCTGTGGATGTTGTCTGCATGGACCTTCGTAAGGCCTTTGACAAGTTCCCACATTGGAGGTGAGTCAGGAATGTTCAGACACTCTGTGTTCATGGTGAAGTAATGAAATGGATTGGACAATGGCTGGACGGGAGAAGCCAGAGAGATGGTGGATGATGCTTCTCAGACTGGAGGCCTGTAACATAATGTGCCTCAGGGATCGGTGCTGGGACCATTGTTGTTTGTCATCTATATCAATGACCTGGATGATAATGTGGTAAATTGGACAGCAAGTTTGCAGATGACTAAGATTGGAGGTGTTGTGGAGAGCGAGGAAGATTTTCAAAGCTTGCAGAGGGATCTGGACCAGATGGAAAAATGGGCTGAAAAATGGCAGATGGAATTTAATGTAGACAAGGGTGAGGTGTTGCATTTTGGAAGGACAAACCAAGAAAGGAGGTACTCGGTAAATGGTCAGGCCCTGAGGAGTGGAGTAGAACAGATCTTCAATATTTCAGGCTTGTGTCCATCGATCTTCCTTTCTGTTCCTGGTTCTGGCTGGTCAGACTCGGGACACCTAGCTGTTACTGGGCCTGCAGCAGTTTGAGTGGTTGGGATATTGATATATTTTGGGCTGCGGGGGTTCTCCTGCCACTGGGGCTTCATTCGACTGATTTGACTTACTTCTTGAGAAGAGGTGGTCAATGCGAGGTCCCTCATTATGCTCTCTCAAGCACTTTTTCTTGCTTTGATGGATGTGAAGATCCCTCTCCAAGGTGACTTTTTCCAGCTACAGTTGAATCACTGGAGTTTCTGTCCCAGATTGTCTGGCTTGAGGTCATTTCCATTTCTATTTGTTTTGTCACCATGTGATCCACCATTGGGTCATCTTGGACCTCCAATCTTGCTGCCTCCAGGGGTATTCTTCATTTTGACACTTTTGTGGCTATTAGTGGGTGGATCTAATACATTATGTCATGATGGGCTCCTGCTGGCATTGGTGGCTAGCCCATGCTAGCCCTTTGGAGTCTATTCCCTCCTGACAGCAGTCTTTTCTGGCCATTGTTATGAGCCCAGAGGACCTATAAAACCCAGCAGCGATAGATATTCACCAAGACAAATGGTTACTTAAACAAAAGGTGTTTTTAATTACCTTTATACATGAAAACATAATCACACTTTAACTTATCACTATTGACTTACTTAACCTAACTTAACCCCCTTCTAATTCTAAGCATGTGGGTGTGTAATGTGTGTGTAAGTTCAGAAAAGTTATTGGGTTCACAGTCCAATCTCACTTCTCATTCCTCCAAGTTCACTGGTTGCAGGCAATTCTTAGACTGTGCACAGATTTAACATTTTTAAAGTTCATCAGGCTTTGGCGCTTGAAAGGTAAATGGTTACCGCTCAGGAAGGTTCTTGACGGTTTTCAGAGAGAGATTTGTTTTTCCAGGACATCCACAACTGATTTATTTCCATCAGTCACCTCAATGTCTTGTTGATGAAACTTGCCCCTTCAGGGTTCTCCAGATGATAACCTCTTTCTTTCAGGTCACCACAGAGTTCCTTTTTGTTTCCCTTATTCCATGTGAAACATTAGGCAGCCAGTCCTCTCCTCTTGCATGAACTACAAGGGTTGAAATAAGAACCCGTCTTCCAAATGGGGGTTTCCACAAGCTTGCCAGTTTGTCCTGTTCCAGTCCCAGCTGCTGTTACTGTCTGTAACACTGTGGAACTGATCTCTCCCTCTCTTTCTTACACACACACACACACACACACACACACACACACACACACACACACACACACACACACACACACACACACACACACACACACACACACACACACACACACACACAGAGAGAAAACCTGTTTGACTCTCTCTACTTGCAAAACCACATGACCCTCTTAGAACAGCAAGTTCCACTCCAGACAGAATGTGGCTCCAACAAGATCTTTCATCTGTTGCCTTTTTGTAAACAACAATCCATTCGTGAAGACTCTTGCAAAGACTCTGAGGCCCCGACATGTTTAGCATGAGCAGAGCTCCAGTATTTTAAATAAGATCTGTTTTAAATTGTTTGTAACTGACCTACAGTAAAAACCTGCCTCAATTTGTCTCCCAAAAACATATACTCTGTCACAGTCTCCTGTCCGTTAGTATTGAGTATAAGAGTTGGGATGTTATGCTGAAGTTTTCACACTGTCATTGGGTCTTTCAAGTCAAGTCCAGTTTATTGTCACCTGATTGTACAAGTAGAACCCGATGAAACAGCATTCTCCGGTCCTCAATGCAAAACACACAGACACGCAACCAGATATAACACACATACATACAAATAATACCTGTGGAGGACAAGTAAAAGTAAGTAAATGAATAAATAAATAAATAGGTTTATTATCAAAAGATTAGGGTCTTTCCCTGGCAGCCTTTTCTCAGCGGTCACTGGTTTCTCCCACCATTTCAGGCTGATTTACAAGACTACATGCTACTACAATCCATGACATTTCAGTATTGGATATCCAATGAAATAAACTTCAGATGTTACATAGCAGTACCCAAGCACTCAATGTTGGGAGTACATTTTATGATTCATTACAGCCATGCTAAGTGCTATGTTACCAGGTTTATCCATCCCTATTTGTTGATTATTTTCATTATACAGGAGGAAATGTGGCATTGGGATGTTTGGCGACTCAGTCCAGCACTTCTGGCCATGCCACCGCTGATCGGGCCATCGACGGCAACACTGACAACTCCTTACCACGAGGATCTTGCACAGAGACCAAGAAAAGCAAAGATCCTTGGTGGAGAGTCGACCTACATGAAACCTATGCCATGTCAGTGGTGCGAATCAACAACAGAGGAGACTGCTGTTCGGGAAGGATCCGAGGAGCCGAGATCCGCATCGGGAATTCGCTGAAAAACAACGGGAATTCAAACCGACTGTAAGTATTCGAAAGAAAGCACTGGCTCCCTTAATGCAGTGTGTCACAGGCCTCTGATGGTAGTTTGGGAAGTCTCAGCGCAGCTGATGCATGGAAGCCATGCATGTATAATGCGCGATGAAGCATCCTGTTTATTTGTGTTGTGGTACTCGAAGAAAAAGCTCAGCATCGCTGATTGAAGGAGGAGGAACAAGGAGCTTCTGCATTGGAGTATGGAACAGTTATCCGGAGGTAGAGAAAAACAATCCCAGGCCAACAATGGCCAACACAAGCTGACATTTGATTTGGGTGAATGCGGAGATGATTTCCTGAGATGTCAGAGGTGATTTTCATTCTTGAGGCAGTGGTGGTATCCTGGAACACATTACCAGGTGATATTTCTGTAGGCTGACAAAATATAGACTTTGTTCTTGGTATTGAACAGGCCTGTGTGCTGGACAATGTTGAGATTAATGAAGAGGAAGGGTTGGATTTTCTCCTCACTGCTTGTTTTCTTTATTTCCCATGACCCTGTGCCTGTTTCCTGAGTGAATATTGTTGAAACACTCATTTAAGATCTCCCCCATCTCTTTTGTCTCCATACAAAGCCGACCTCTCTAATCTTCAAGGGGACACATTTTCTCCCTGACTATCTTTATGCTCTTAATGTACCTGTTGAAACCCTGAGGAATTTCCTTCACATGGTCTCCCAAAGCCACCTCGTGTCTTTTACCCTTTTTGATTTCTTTCTTGATCCTTTTTATACTCAAGGACCCAATTTGCTCCATGTTGCCTCTACCTGTTCTAGCCCCTCTCTCCATCCGAAGCAGATCCCCAATATCTCTCAAAAGCCAAGGTTTCTTATGCCTGCTAATCTTGCTTTTAATCCTGACAGGAACATACAAATTCTTTACTCTCAAACCTTTCAAGGTCCTAAACTCACATCGCGCATCCTTGCCCAAAAACAACGCTCCAATTCATGCACTCCTTTCCTCAACATTGGCCTTTCTCCAATTGAGAATCTCACCTTGAGGACCAGACTTGTCCATGTTCATAATTAACTTGAAACTAATGGCATTATTGTCATTGGACCCAAAATGTTCCCTCACATGTACGTCTATCATCTGTCCTGTCTTTTTCCCTAGAAGGAGATCCAGTATTGCATTCTCTCCAGTTGGTACCTCTACATATTGATTTAGAAAGCTTTCCTGAATACATTTGACAAACTGTGAGCCATCCAGGCCTTTTAAAGTATTGGTGTCCCAGTCAATATGTGGAAAATTAAAATTTCCCACTAACACAACCTTGTGTTTCCTGCATCTGTCTGCTGTCTCTCTACAGATTTACTCCTCCAATTCTCGTTGACTATTGGGGGGTCTATAATCCAACCCCATGAGTGTGGTCATACCTTTCCCATTCCTCAGCTCCACCCATATATCCTCAGTGGATAAGCCCTCTGCTCTGTCCTGACTGAACACAGCTGCGATATTTTCCCTAACAAGTAATGTCACTCCCACTCTCCCACTCTCTGCCCGTATCGGGGCCTCCGCCTGCCTCACACGACCGAGGCCGGGGCCGCCGTCTCCCCCTTGCTCCTGTCCGTATCGGGGCCGCCGCCGTCTACCCTTCGGGCACAGGGAGAGCAACAGCGGCCCCGGCCCCGGTCCGGGCGAAGGGTAGACGGCGGCGGCCCCGATACGGGCAGGAGCAAGGGGGAGACGGCGGCCCCGGCCTCGGTCGAGTGAGGCAGGCGGAGGCCCCGGTCCGGGCAGGGAGTGGGAGGCGGCGGCCCCAGTCCAGGCACAGGGTGAACTGCGGCGGCCTCGGCCCCGGTCCGGGCAGTATGGACCGACCTAGGAGGGGAGGCAGACCCCTCCAGCCCGGGTAAGAAACCTGCATAGGAGAAGGCCACTCCGATATAAAACCTACGACCCAAGGACCTCGCTGCCACGTCCCAGCTTGCTTGGCCACGGCACACGAACCATGGGTGTAAAGGGTGGGGCCAGTACTGCGCGCACTGCACTCCACCTAAAAGCTCCTTTGCGCAGGCCCGAGGACAGGTCCACGTCCTCCCCCTCAACGTCCTCCCCCTCCACGTCCTCCCCCTCAAAAGATGCTCACAAACTCAAGCTAGCATGCTGGAACATCAGAACCATGCTAGACAAGGCTGACAGCCACCGACTTGAATGTCGGTCTGCCCTCATTGCACATGAACTCCTCAGACTTGACATCGACATAGCCGCTCTCAGTGAAGTCCGCCTGGCAGATGTAGGCAGCCTCCAAGAACGCGGCGCGGGCTACACACTCTACTGGTCTGGCAAGCCTTCGGATGAACGACGCCTATCTGGTGTAGGCTTCATGGTCAAGAGCTTCATTGCCTCCAAACTCGAAAACCTTCCGACAGGCCTCTCGGACCGAATCATGTCCATGCGACTCCCACTTCAAAACAAGCGTCACATCACCCTCATCAGTGTCTATGCTCCAACCCTCCAGGCGGAACCAGCAGAAAAGAACAAGTTCTACACCGACCTGCGCAACCTCATCCAACGTACCCCTACAGCCGACAAGGTTGTCATCCTGGGCGACTTCAACGCTCGTGTCGGCAAAGACTCAGAAACCTGGCCAGGAATCCTGGGCAAGCATGGCGTCGGCAAGTGCAACGACAATGGGCGCCTCCTGTTGGAGCTCTGCGCAGAACAGCGACTTGTCATTACAAACACCCTTTTTCAGCAGAGGGACAGCCTTAAGACCACCTGGATGCATCCCCGATCCAAACACTGGCACCTCCTGGACTACATCCTGGTGCGAGAAAGTGACAAACAAGATGTGCTCCACACCAGGGTCATGCCTAGCGCGGAATGTCACACTGACCACCGGCTGGTTCGCTGCAAGCTCAACCTTCACTTCAAGCCAAAGCCCAGGAACAATAAAGCCCCCAGAAAGAGGTTCAATGTTGGAAAACTGCAGTCAGACGAAGCGAGAGGAAACTTCCAGGCAAACCTCAAAGCAAAGCTCGACGTTGCAACCCGCCTCACGGACCCGTCCCCTGAAACCCTCTGGGATCAGTTGAAGACTACCATACTGCAATCCACTGAAGAGGTACTGGGCTTCTCCTCCAGGAAAAACAAGGACTGGTTTGACGAAAACAGCCAGGAAATCCAGGAGCTGCTGGCAAAGAAGCGAGCTGCCCACCAGGCTCACCTTACAAAGCCGTCCTGTCCAGAGAAGAAACAAGCCTTCCGTCGCGCATGCAGCCATCTTCAGCGCAAACTCCGGGAGATCCAAAATGAGTGGTGGACTAGCCTCGCCAAACGAACACAGCTCAGCGCGGACATTGGCGACTTCAGGGGTTTCTACGAGGCTCTAAAGGCTGTGTACGGCCCCTCACCCCAAGTCCAAAGCCCGCTGCGCAGCTCAGACGGCAAAGCCCTCCTCAGCGACAAGATCTCCATCCTCAACCGATGGTCAGAACACTTCCAATCTCTTTTCAGTGCCAACCGCTCAGTCCAAGATTCCGCCCTGCTCCAGCTCCCTCAACAGCCCCTAAGGCTAGAGCTGGATGAGGTTCCCACCCTGGATGAGATATATAAGGCAATCGAACAACTGAAAAGTGGCAAAGCAGCAGGTATGGATGGAATCCCCCCAGAAGTCTGGAAGGCTGGCGGCAAAACTCTGCATGCCAAACTGCATGAGTTTTTCAAGCTTTGTTGGGACCAAGGTAAACTGCCTCAGGATCTTCGTGATGCCACCATCATCACCCTGTACAAAAACAAAGGCGAGAAATCAGACTGCTCAAACTACAGGGGAATCACGTTGCTCTCCATTGCAGGCAAAATCTTCACTAGGATTCTCCTTAATAGAATAATACCTAGTGTCGCCGAAAATGTTCTCCCAGAATCACAGTGCGGCTTTCGCGCAAACAGAGGAACCACTGACATGGTCTTTGCCCTCAGACAGCTCCAAGAAAAGTGCAGAGAACAAAACAAAGGACTCTACATCACCTTTGTTGACCTCACCAAAGCCTTCGACACCGTGAGCAGGAAAGGGCTTTGGCAAATACTAGAGCGCATCGGATGTCCCCCAAAGTTCCTCAACATGATTATCCAACTGCACGAAAAACAACAAGGTCGGGTCAGATACAGCAATGAGCTCTCTGAACCCTTCTCCATTAACAATGGCGTGAAGCAAGGCTGTGTTCTCGCACCAACCCTCTTTTCAATCTTCTTCAGCATGATGCTGAACCAAGCCATGAAAGACCCCAACAATGAAGACGCTGTTTACATCCGGTACCGCACGGATGGCAGTCTCTTCAATCTGAGGCGCCTGCAAACTCTCACCAAGACACAAGAGAAACTTGTCCGTGAACTACTCTTTGCAGATGATGCCGCTTTAGTTGCCCATTCAGAGCCAGCTCTTCAGCGCTTGACGTCCTGCTTTGCGGAAACTGCCAAAATGTTTGGCCTGGAAGTCAGCCTGAAGAAAACTGAGGTCCTCCATCAGCCAGCTCCCCACCATGACTACCAGCCCCCCCACATCTCCATCGGGCACACAAAACTCAAAACGGTCAACCAGTTTACCTATCTCGGCTGCACCATTTCATCAGATGCAAGGATCGACAATGAGATAGACAACAGACTCGCCAAGGCAAATAGCGCCTTTGGAAGACTACACAAAAGAGTCTGGAAAAACAACCAACTGAAAAACCTCACAAAGATAAGCGTATACAGAGCCGTTGTCATACCCACACTCCTGTTCGGCTCCGAATCATGGGTCCTCTACCGGCACCACCTACGGCTCCTAGAGCGCTTCCACCAGCGTTGTCTCCGCTCCATCCTCAACATCCATTGGAGCGCTTACACCCCTAACGTCGAAGTACTCGAGATGGCAGAGGTCGACAGCATCGAGTCCACGCTGCTGAAGATCCAGCTGCGCTGGATGGGTCACATCTCCAGAATGGAGGACCATCGCCTTCCCAAGATCGTATTATATGGCGAGCTCTCCACTGGCCACCGTGACAGAGGTGCACCAAAGAAAAGGTACAAGGACTGCCTAAAGAAATCTCTTGGTGCCTGCCACATTGACCACCGCCAGTGGGCTGATAACGCCTCAAACCGTGCATCTTGGCGCCTCACAGTTTGGCGGGCAGCAACCTCCTTTGAAGAAGACCGCAGAGCCCACCTCACTGATAAAAGGCAAAGGAGGAAAAACCCAACACCCAACCCCAACCAACCAATTTTCCCTTGCAACCGCTGCAATCGTGTCTGCCTGTCCCGCATCGGACTTGTCAGCCACAAACGAGCCTGCAGCTGACGTGGACTTTTTACCCCCTCCATAAATCTTCGTCCGCGAAGCCAAGCCAAAGAAAAGAAGAATGTCACTCCACCCCCTTTCATCCCCTAACATCTAAAGCAACAGAACCCTGGAACATTGAGCTGCCAGTCCTGCCCTCCCTGCAACCAAGTTTCACCAATGGCCACCATGTGATAATCCCACGTGCCAATCCATGCTCTAAGCTCGTCTGCCTTTCCTACAACACTCCTTGCACTAAAATAGATGCACCTGAGAGCATTTCCACCACATTCAACCCGGTGACTCTAACGGTGCATGTAATTTTCACATCATCTTTTCCCTCCTCCTCTCCTCTATCTGCTCTATCACTCTGGTTCCCCTCCCCCTGCAAATCTAGTTTAAACCCACTGACCCAGCACCAGCAAACCTTCCCGCAAGGATATTAGTCCCCTCCAGTTCAGATCCTTTGGAAAAAGGTCCCACATTCCCTGCAAGAGAACCCAATGATGCAGAAACCTGAAGCCCACCCTCCTGCACCATGTTTTGAGCCATGCATAAAGTTGCATTATCCTCCTATTTCTAACCTAGACGAAGAAGCAAAAGGATGTGTCAGTAAGTTTGGGCGGAATTGTGGATGGTGCTGAAGGTTGTTGTCGGTTGGAAAATAATATAGACAGGATTCAGAGATTGGCAGAGAAGTAGAAAATGGATAATCCGGATAATTGGAAAGACAATCAGAAGGGTTAAATACAGGATCAACGATCGGATACTTAACAGTATGGAGAAATACACAGACATCTCTCAAGGTCGCCGTGCAGGTTGATGGCATCCTGTGGGATGCTCGGTGTTATTAATAGGAGGATTGAACTTGAGAGTCGATCGGTCATGTTGCAACTCTATACGATGTATGTGGAAGCCAATGGAAAGGGGCAGTGAGATTTACCAGGATGCTGTCTGGATTGGAAAGAAGTTTTATGAGGCCAGGTTAGCAGAGCTGGGACTTTTCTCTTAGGAGCGTAGAAAGATGAGAGGAGACTTGATAGAGACCATGAGAGGCATAGATAGGGTGGACAGACAGTACCTGTTTCCCAGGGCAGGATCAGCAAATACCAGAGGACGTGTGTACAAAGTGAAGGGAGGAAATGTTAGGGGAAATATCAGGGGTAGGTTTTTTTACACAGAGTTGTCATGACTGGAATGCCTTGTCAGGGATGGTGGTGGAGGGAAATAAGGACTAGATTGAATGGAGTACATCACGAACACATCATCATACACTGAATGCCCGTGTGTGCTGTATTAATCCCACAGAGACAGGTCTTGTAAGTTTACGGAGAAGAAGGTGCCACCAACTCACTGTGAGATTCCGTCTCTTTCAGCTGTGGAACCGTCCGATTGGCCTCGGCAAGGACACTTAATTTCAGTTGCGGTGGATTTACGGGTCGATATGTGAATGTCATCATCCCGGGTCCCAATAAAATTCTTACCCTGTGCGAAGTTCAGGTCTTTGGCTCCAGACTCCCATCGCTGGAAGGTGCAGGTAGGTTTGAATATTCCCCCATTAGTTTTGAAAACAGAGGAACGTCGGCTGGTTGAACCTGGCCACGTAGCAAATTACCACATCGATTAAAGGGGCATTTGATGTTGTTGTTAGGGAATGATTCACATACTCGTATCGAGCAAGAAGACATTAGTCAGAAATGGGAAGAACTATATCACCATAGAGGTTTGAGAGGGCCCACAACTTATCTTCTCGAGATCCAGAATCCTTTGTTCAACATCGTGTCGCCTATACCACAGACATTGCGGACACAGCAAGACAGATCACCCGGACCTCATGTTAGACAGGACAGAAGGCACAAAGCAAAACGTAGAGCTGGCGTCTGGCAGAGTTGTCATTGAGTAGACCATCTGAAGTGGGAAGTTAGGAAATCGTGTCCTCATGGATATATCAAAATTACCCCTCCAACTTGTAACGAATTCACAATTTATGAGAGCTCTTGATATTTTCAAATGTAATTTATTTTTAAATTTTAGATGTCGATGGTGGTAACAGGCCCTTTGAGCCCAAGAGCCCGTGCAGCCCAATTACACCCAACTGATCTACAACCCAGAAGCGGTTTACAACATAGATCATTACTGCACAGTACAGGCCCTTCGGCCCTCGATGTTCTGCTGACACATAATATTCCTACCAAAACCTACTGAACCCTTCCTACCTCTTAAATCTCTATTTGTGCATCCATCTGCATCTCCCAGTGTCTCTTAAATTCCCGTCATATTTCGGCTTCCTCCACCACATTGACTAGACATTCCAGGCCTTGTGTAAGAAACCTACTCCTGATGTCTTCCATAAACATTCTTCGCATCGCCCCTTAGGGATGTCCCCTGGTCTTTTCCTGTGTCTCGGGGTTTTGAATGGTGGGGGGGGAACCAAATCACCTGGGGATACCCACGCAGGCCAGGTGCGGACGTAAAACCTCTTCTATGCAGTGTGGCTTTCGAACCCTTGTCGCAGGAGCCGTCACCACCCCACTGACCACGACATCCCATGGTTCTCTCCACACCACGTACTATCAGAATGACTTCAGTCGCTTACCGGCGGCTTGGTGCGTTAGTATAAGGATTCTTTTCCAACCTGACAAAAGATTGGCGCTGACAGAGTTGAGAAATATTCCCAGCCATTCTCAATGAGTTCTGTGTTGCACTGGAACACCAATGGGGGCCAACGATGATGGGAATGATCTTGCTGGTTGATTAAGGTTTGGTGAGTTTGTCGTTTTGGTGTTTGGTGTCCAATGGGCTCCATGCAGTTCTCTGTTTCCCTAATCAACAGCAAACGTGGCCCTCGGAGCATCGGCCGTGCAGTCGAGCACGTTTCACCGAGGTGCTGCTCAGCGAGCCATTGATGGCAAGACCAGCAGTGCCTGGAGGCAGGGCTCCTGCACGCACACCAAGACAAGCAAGGACCCCTGGTGGCGAGTGGACCTGAAGGGAATATTCAACGTGTCCGTTGTGAGAATCACCAACCGAAGAGACTGCTGCTCCAAACGGCTCCAAGGCGCCGAGATACGAATTGGAAACTCTCTGGATAACGAAGGGAATTCCAACAGACTGTAAGTACTCTTCAACAAACGCCGGGTCTTCACAGCTGTGACATTGTGTTCTAAAAGTCGCATTGTTGCTGATCGTTTAGATGTTAGGAGTGGACACAGTGCTAAAAGGAGGGGTTCTCTACGTTAGTTCGTGTCTAACTGTGGAGGAACCTCAATCTTTTCAGTTGAACCGAAGCTACTGCTCTACTCTCTCTACATCCATGGCTGAGGGGCTACACAGAATTCAAATGACATCTGGAAATTGGCCCATCTCACAACAGTTGGGGAAGAATCGCAGACAACAATGAGGAAATGTACAGGAGTGAGACACGTCAGAGAGATGAATAGGGGCAGTGGGTTACTATTAGGAAGAATAAAGAGAAAGGTCGGGCTCCCAAGAGAGCATCTGAGCCTGAAATCCTCAGAAATCGGTACTCCTCCTTGAGTACTGAGGAAGGGGATAGTCTGGTTAAGGTAGACAGAGATGTAGGGTCAGCCTCTGTCACCCAGAAAGGAAGTAATAGGAAGAATAGGGCGATAGTTATAGGGGACTTGCTGGTGAGGCGGACGGACAGAGGATTTTGTGGAAGAGATAAAGAAAACCAGATGGTGGTTTGCCTCCCTGGTGCCAGGGAGGTGCCTAATGTGGCTACACGAATCCAGAACATCCTAAAGGGGGAAGGGAAAGAGCCTGAGGTCGTGGTCCACATTGGTACCAACGACATTGGTAGGAAGAAGTGGTCTTGCAAAATGAATATAAAAAGTTAGGCAGGGAGCTCAGAAGAAGGACCACTTAGGGTGTAATCTCTGGATTACTTCCTGTACCATGTTATAGTGAGGGAAAAAATAGTCAGGTGGAGGTGGAATGTGTGGATGAAGGGGTGGAATAAAAGACAGGGTTTTAAATTCTTGGACCACCGTGACCGTTTCTGGGGGAGATGGGACCTATACTGTAAGGAATGGTTACATCTAAATCCTAGAGATACCAATCTCCTGGCAGGGGTGTTTACTAGGGCTTTAAACTAGTAAGGTTGGGGACAAAGGTTCATGTCAGGGAGGAAACAAGAACAGAGTCTTTAGGCAAAGAAAAAAGGCTTTTTCACACAATCTGGAGGTGGAACAGCAGCAGGTAATAAATAGTGGCCGTTGTAACAATTGTAGAGAGGGTGAGAGACAGAAAGTTAAAGGTGGAAGATCTTTGAGATGCATTTATTTCAATGCAAGGAGTGTGGTAAACAAGGTGGATGAACTAATGGTGTGGATTGACATGTGGCCTTATGATGTGATATCAATTAGTGAGACATGGTTGAAGGAAGGTTGTGACTGGCAGTTAAATATTCCGGGATTTCGCTGCTTTAGACGTGACAGAATTGGTGGGGTACGAGGGGGAGGTGTGGTGTCGCTTGTCAGAGAAGATATTACAGCGGTGCTGAGGCAAAATAGACTGGAGGACTCATTGCGAGAGGCTCTGTGGGTTGAACTAAAAAATAAGAAAGGTGAGGCTACAAATATAGGGATATATTATAGGCCACCAAAAGAGGATAGGGAACTGGAAGAGCAAATGTGCAGGGAAATAGCTGAGATGTGTCGTAAAAATAGGGTTGTGATAGTTGAGGATTTCAATTTTCCTAACATTGATTGGGAAACACAATCAGTGAGAGGGCAGGATGGCTTAGACTTTGTACAATGTGTGCAGGATTGCTTTTTACGGCAGTATGTTGAGGTGCCTTCTTGAGGGGAGCTGGTGTTAGATCTATTGTTAGGGAATGGAATAGGGCAGGTGACAGAAGTGTGTGCTGGTGAGAATTTTGGATCCAGTGATCATGGGTCCATTAGCTTCAACTTAAACATGGAAAGAGATAGGTCAGGTCTGAGGTTGAAGGTCTTTGAGTGGGGGAAGGCCAGGTTTGAGGAAATGAGAAGGGATTTGCAGAAAATTATATAGGCTGATCTTTTTTCTGGAAAGGATGTAGAAGAGATTTGGAGAATATTTAAAGAAGAGATGTTGAGAGTACAGGATCTTTACGTGCCAGTCAGATTGAAAAGCAAGGCCAAAAGTTCAAGGGAACCGTGGTTTTCTGGAAAAATGAGGAAGTTGGTTCGGGATAACAGGGGGTCATTTACTAAATTTAAGAAGCAAAAGATGGATAAGAGGTGTGATTATTACATAGATTGCAGAATAAACCTTAAGAAGGAAATTAGAAAGGCAAAAAGAAGGTATGAGGTGTCAATAGCTGATAAGGAAAAAGTGAATCCAAAGGGTTTTTACAGGTATGAGAATAGTAAAAGGAGGGTTAAGGATAGAACAGGACCGCTGGAAAATGAGAGTGGTGAACTGTGCGAGGAACCATATCAGATGGGAGAGATATTAAACAATTTTTTCTCATCTGAGTTCACTAAGGGAAAGGACATTGGACTATGTGAGATAAGAGAGGGAAATGGCTTAAATATGGAAAAGATAGGGATTAGTAAAGAGAGGGTTTTGGAGCTTCTCGGGTCAGTAAATGTGGACGTCTCCTGGTCCTGATGGGATTTTCCCCAGGGCGTTAAGGGAGGTCAGGGAGCAAATAGCGGAGGGACTGTCAGTGATTTTCCAAAGATCACTGAAGGAGGGTGTGGTGCCGTGGCATTGGAGGGTGGCTAATGTAGTTTTGTTGTTTAAAGGCACGAGGTGTCGGCCAAGTAATTATAGGCCTGTAAGCTTGACTTTGGTGGTAGGGAAAGTTATGGAGGGTATTCTTAGAGATGGTGTGTATAAATATCTAGATATGCAGGGATTGATCAGGAGCGCCCAGCATGGGTTTGTGAGGGGAAGTCATGTTTGACGAACCTTTTTGAATTTTTCGAAGAAGTGACAAGAAAGGTGGATGCAGGTAGGGCAGTTGATGTAGTCTATCTGGATTTTAGCAAAGCTTTTGATGAGGTTCCACATGAAAGGTTAATAAGGAAGGTTCAGTCACTAGGGATTAATAGAGAAATAGTAAGATGGGTCCAGAGGTGACTGGAGGAGAGACAGCAGAGGGTCATGGTGGACAACTATCTGACAGGATGGAAGCCTGTGACGAGCGGAGTACCTCAAGGATTGGGTGCTAGATCCCCTGCTGTTCACAATTTATATGAATGATTTGGATGATGGGGTGGTTAACTGGATAAGTAAATACGCAGAAGATACGAAAATAGGGGGAGTGGTGGATAGCAAGGAAGGTTTTCAGGGATTACAGAGGGATTTGGTTTGTCTGGAAAATTGAGCTGAAAGATGGCAGATGGAATTTAATGTAGAGGTGTGAGGTGCTTCATTTTGGTAAAAATAATCGAAATAGGACATTTGTAATAAAGGGGAGGACATTGGGGAATGCACAAGAACAAAGAGATCTTGGAGTTATGGTGCAGGGTTTGTTGAAGGTGGATTCCCATGTAGACAGGGTGGTTAAGAAGGAATTTGGAATGCTGGCATTCATATATCATAGCATAGAGTATAGGAGCTGGGAAGTGATGCTGCGATTGTTTAAGGCGTTGGTGAGGCCAAGTTTGGAGTATTGTGTTCAGTTCTGGTCTCCAAATTATAGGAAGGATATAGATAAGGTGGAGAGGGTGCAGAGAAGATTTACAAGGATGTTGCCTGGCTTAAAATACCTCGAGAACAGAGAAAGATTGAAGAGGTCAGGACTTCATTCATTGGAACGTAGATGGCTGAGAGGGGATTTGATAGAGGTGTTTAAAATTATGAAGGGAATAGATAGACTAGACACAAGGAAACTCTTCCCCCTGAGAGCAGGGGAGGTTGAAACAAGAGGACACAAGTTGAGGGTAAGGGGGCAAAATTTTAGAGGATGCTTCTTCATTCAGAGAGTGGTGGCTGAATGGAATAATATTCTGGAGGAAATAGTAGAGGCAGAGTCTATTCTTTCATTTAAGAGGAGGCTGGATATATACATGGATAGGATGGGGTTGGAGGGTTATGGGCGGAGAATGGTTGGGGGGGAGCTAGCGGAGTTATTTGAGTGAACTGGCGTGGACATGTAGTGCCGAGATGGCCTGTTTCCATGCCATAAACTGTTATATGGTTATATGAAAAGCGTCAAGATGTCAAATACTTGTCTGTCAATATCTTTGAAGATCTCTGGGACCTCCATGTTGATTCAATCTCGAAGGCCCGCCAATAGTTAGGTATATGAGGAGATGTGATATGTTACTAAAGACACGTACCAATTGTGCAGGTGTAGTCCGGTGCTGGGCCTTCTGGCTGGTTGCATCCATGTCTTGTTTTGAGGTTTCAATTCACGGGTGAGGAAAATTTATGATTTTGAATTCGGCAAGCACCTTCATCGCCATCCATCGGGGACATCCACAAGAGGCGGTATCTTTCGAATGTGGTCTCTGTCATCACCATCCAGTCTATACCATATAAAACTACTACCATCAGGAAGGAAGTGCAGGAGCCTGAAGGCGAACACCCAAGGGAACAAAGCCTGCTTATTCACGCCTGCCTTCACATTTCAGAATGGAGAGTGAGCTACAAGCATTACCTCACTTTGTCTTATTTTACCAATACATTTAATTTTAAATGTAATTTATCGCAACATTTGCCCCTGCAATTCTGCATCAAAGCAAAGAGTTTCGAACTACTAAATTTACTGAAAAAGGAAAAAATAGATATAGCATTTGTCCAAGAAACACATTTAACTGAATTGGAGCACAAGAAATTAAAGAGAGATTGGGTAGGACATGTAACAGCAGCATCGTATAATTCAAAAGCAAGAGGAGTGGCTATATTAATTAGCAAAAATGTGCCATTTAAAATAGAAGAGGAAATAATAGATCCAGCAGGGAGATATGTTATGATAAAATGTCAGATATATTCAGAGCTTTGGAATCTACTTAATATATATTCACCTAACGAAGAAGATCAAAAGTTTATGCAAGATATCTTTTTGAAGGTAGCTAATACGCAAGGGAACATACTAATAGGAGGGGATTTCAATCTAAATTTGGATCCAAATATGGATAAAACGGGGAAAAAAATTAACAGGAAGAACAAAGTAACCAAATTTATAAATAAATCAATGCAAGAAATGAAACTTGTGGACATATGGAGGAAACAAAACCCAAAAGAAAAGGAATACTCATACTACTCGACTAGACATAAAACAAACTCAAGGATAGACCTATTCCTGTTATCAGCCCACATACAAGGGAGAGTTAGGAAAACGGAATATAAAGCTAGACTATTATCGGACCACTCACCCCTGTTATTGGCAATAGAGCTAGAAGACATCCCTCCAAGAATGTATAGATGGAGATTAAACCCCATGCTACTTAAAAGACAGGATTTTAGAGAATTTATTGAAAAACAATTAAAAATGTACTTTGAAGTAAATACGGAATCAGTGGAAGATAAGTTTATACTATGGGACGCAATGAAAGCATTCATTAGAGGGCAAATAATAAGTTATGCAACCAAGATGAAGAAGGACTATAATCAGGAAACAGAGCAGTTGGAAAGGGAAATAATAAACATAGAAAAAAAATTAGCAATAAAGGAAGATACAACCAAAAGAAGAGAATTGGCGGATAAAAAAATAAAATATGAAACATTACAAACATATAAGGTGGAGAAGAATATAATGAAGACAAAACAGAAATATTATGAACTAGGGGAAAAAACACACAAAATCCTAGCATGGCAGCTTAAGACAGAGCAAACTAAGAAAATGGTCTTGGCAACAAGGAAAAAAGACAAACAAATTACATATAATCCAAAAGAAATTAAGGAAAACTTTAGAGAATTCTATGAACAATTATACCGAACCGAAAACGAAGGGAAAGAAGGGAAAATAGATGAATTTTTGACTAAAATTGAACTACCAAAACTACAAATAGAGGAACAAAATAAATTAACAGAACCATTTGGAACAGTAGAAATACAAGAGATAATAAAAAATTTACCAAATAATAAGACACCAGGAGAGGATGGACTCCCAATAGAATTCTACAAAACATTTAAAGACCTAATAATACCGCCCCTCCTGGATGTAATCAACCAGATTGATGAGACACAAAACTTACCAGATTCATGTAAAACAGCAATAATTACAGTGATACTAAAACAAGGGAAAGATCCACTCTCACCAGCGTCATATAGACCAATATCTTTGCTAAACACAGATTATAAGATAATAGCTAAACTATTAGCGAACAGATTAGCAGAACAGGTACCGAAAATGGTAAATTTAGACCAAACTGGATTTATCAAAAAAAGACGCACAACAGACAATATTTGTAAATTTATTAACTTAATTCATGCAGTAGAAGGAAATAAAGCACCGGCAGTAGCAGTTGCTTTAGACGCAGAGAAGGCCTTCGACAGAGTAGAATGGAATTACTTGTTCAAAGTATTGCAAAAATTCAGTTTACCAGAGAAGTATATTAATTGGATTAAAGCATTATATAAGGGACCGTTAGCGAAAGTGACAGTAAATGGACATGTATCAAAGCAATTTAACTTAAGCAGGTCAACGCGGCAGGGATGCCCACTATCACCATTATTGTTTGCGCTAGCTATAGAACCACTAGCAGAATCGATAAGAAGAGATAATAATATAAAAGGAATAAAAATAAAAGACAGGGAATATAAAATCAGTCTGTTTGCGGATGATGTGATAGTGTACTTAACAGAACCAGAACTAGCAATAAAAGAACTATATAAGAAATTGAAGGAATATGGAGAAGTGTCGGGATACAAGATAAACGTAAATAAAAGTGAAGCAATGCCTATGAATAACGCGGATTTCTCAAAATTTAAGGAGGAATCCCCATTCAGATGGCAAACGCAGGCAATAAGATACCTAGGTGTGCAAATAAACAAAAATCTAGGCCAATTATATAAACTCAATTACAATCCACTAATGAAAAAATTACAGGACGATTTAGAGCATTGGAAAGAGCTACCACTAACACTGATAGGAAGGATAAACTGTATTAAAATGAACATTTTTCCAAGGATACTATACTTATTTCAGGCATTGCCAATACAACTGACAGAAAAATTCTTCAAAGAGTTAAAGAAAATAATAAGGAGATTTTTATGGAGAGGGGGGAAACCGAGGATAGCACTAGACAAATTAACAGAATGGTATAAACAAGGAGGCTTACAATTGCCAAACTTCAAAAATTATTATAGAGCCGCACAATTAAGGTACCTATCAGATTTTTATCAAACAAGGGAAAAACCAGACTGGACGAGACTAGAATTAGATAAAATAGGGGAAAAGATACCTGAACACATATTATATAAATGGGACGAAAAATTGGTACAACATAGAACTTCTCCAGTATTACACCATCTCCTCAATATATGGAAGAAGATTCATGTAGAAAGAAATAAAATAAATTACCAAATACCAAAACTAATATTGACGCAAAATAAGCTACTCCCTTTTACAATAGACAACCTTGCCTTTAGAAAATGGGAAAAAAAAGGGATTAAAAGAATAGAAAATTGTTTTTCAGGAAGTAGATTCTTATCCTTTGAACAAATGAGAGATAAGTACAATATAACGGGAGATACAGCGCTGGCATATTACCAACTGAGATCCTACTTGAAAGATAAATTAGGAAGCAACTTGAGTTTACCAGAGGGAAGTAACCTTGAATATGTGATTACAGATACAATGTTAATCAAAAGATTTATAAAAAATATGTATATTAAACTGCAAGAAAAGGAAAATGAGGAAACAAATGGTAAAACTAAACAAAAATGGGAACAAGATTTAAATATAAAGATAAAAAAGGAAACATGGGAGAAGTTATGCTCTGGAACGATGAGAAATACAATAAATACGAGGCTGCGTATGATACAATATAATTGGTTACAAAGACTATACATTACACCGCAAAAGTTAAATAAATGGGACCCAACAGTATCGGATAGATGTTTTCGATGTAAAAAAGAAAGGGGAACAACAATTCATGCAATCTGGACATGTGAGAGAGTAGAAAAATTTTGGGATGATCTCAATCAGATATTAAATAAAATAACAGAAAACAATATACCAAAGAATCCAGAGATCTTTCTCCTAAGTAACATAAAAAATAAAGAATTTGGAATTGACTTGGAGGATGCACAAAAAAGATTTGTTAAGATAGCCCTAGCTGTAGCAAAAAAATGTATTATGTCAACCTGGAAATTGGAAGATAATTTGAAAATACAACAATGGTATATAGAAATGAATAAATGTATTCCATTAGAAAAAATAACATATAGTTTAAGAAATAATATTGAAATATTCGAACAAGTATGGGAGCCTTACATTAAATACAATAGCGAAAACCTACCGGGAACAAACATTACCTAAGTTGATGGAAGGAGAAGAGAAGAAAAGAATGGACTCAGTAGAATTTCTGGTGTATTTTTGTTGAATGACAACATTGTCTAACTGAATTAATGCAACCTAGATTGTATAACTAAAATGGATGAGAGGGGGGGGGGATGGGGGGGTGGCTTGGGAGGAGGGAGGGGGGAGGGAGAAAAAGTCACTGTAAATGTGTGGAAAAGAAAAAGTGTATATCATGGCTATTGTGATTTATGGTGTGAAAAATAAAAAATTAAAAAAAAAAAAAAAAGCAAAGAGTTTCGGAACATGTTCATGACAAAAAATTCTAATCCAAATCCTTCTGGCGAGGGCTGCATTTTGAGAAATGGGAGACCACATCTTCTGCATTGATGTCTTGAGAATTGTCGGGATTTGCTCCCAATTTGGTTCGATGCGCTGCAGACTCAGACTTCATGCAGATGCTGGCTTCTCACTGTGACACCTTCATCTCTTTCAGTTGTGGAACAGTGGATGTATTTTCTGGAACGACCTTTACATTCAGTTGCATTGGTTTAATGGGTCGATATGTCAACATCATCATCCCTGGTCCTGGTAGAATCCTGACCCTGTGCGAGGTCGAGATCTTTGGGTCAAAGTTCCCAGTGAAAGTACATGCAGGTAAAGTGGGTCCTCAGGCACGATTTACACACACTTACATCTCATCACTCAGTAAGTATCTTGTTCACTCCGTGATGAGGGGATGTTCACTTGATAGAGGCGAGTGTCCCAGTCCTGAGATAATGCCTTTGACGTTAAAGTTACTTTTTGATCATCTTGGAAGCAAAAGAAAATAAATTAAGGATATTCATCTGGTCATTCCGATCAACATTGGAATTCACACAATCCCTGCTCAATGAGGCAGGCTGCAAAATTGAGGTGGATGCCTGTTTTCTCACAACTCGCTTCCACTTTACACACCACAGGCACTTCCCAGACCTTTGTAAAGTAAAACTCACATTGAAGATTCCTGTCAAATGTGTTACGAGCCCAGGGGACCTCAAAACCCAGCAGCAATAGATAGTAACCAAGACAAATAGTTACGTAAAAAACATATGTTCCTTTTAACTATCTTTCAACATGAAAATAGAATGGAACTTTAACTTATCACTATTGAGTTACTAACCTAATTTAACCCCCTTCTAATTGTAAGTGCACGTGTATGTAATGAGTGTGTAAGTTCAGAAAAGTTCTTTGATTCACAGTGCAATCTCATTTCTCATTCCTCCAAGTTCACTGCTTGCAGGCAATTTTTAAACTGTGCTCAGAATTTAACATTTATAAATTTTCACCAGGATCTAGTGCTGTAATGTAAATGGTTCCCAATTCCCGTTGGCTTCAGAGAGATATTTGTTGCTCATTGGTCACACATAAACTGATTCCTTCCAATCAGCCGAATAAATTTGCCCCATTGTCAGTTTTCCAAATGATAACCTCTTCTTCCAGGTCAATACAGAGTCTGTCTTGTTTTCCTTCACAACAGATACAAATAACCTCCCAAGGATGTTGGGAAACATAGAGACTAATGCAAGGGAGGAACTGAAAGAAATCAGTATCTCTAAGGACATGGTCTTGGGGAAATTGATGGGATTGAAGGCCGATAAATCCAAGGGCCTGATAATCTACATCCTAGTGTACTCAAGGAAGTGGCCACTCAGATAGCAGATGCTTTAAGAATTATTTTCCAGAACTCGATAGACTCAGGATCAGTGATTGGAGGGTAGCTAATGTTACCCCACTATTTAAAAAGGGGGGTAGAGAAAAAGCGGGGAATTATAGGCCTGTGAGCCTTACATCATTTTGCAAAATGATGGAATCCATTATTAAGGATGTAATAGCGGAGCATATGACTAGCAGAGAAGGGATCGGACGGAGTCAACATGGATTTACAAAAGGTAAATCATGCTTGACAAATCTATTGGAATTCTTTGAGATGGTGACAGGTAAAATAGATGGGGGAGAACCAGTGGATGTGGTGTACCTGGACTTCCAAAAGGCTTTCGATAAGGTCCCACGTAAACGACTGGCATGCAAAATCAAGGCTCATGGGATTGGGGGCAAGGTATTGATGTGGATTGAGAACTGGCTGGCAGGTAGAAGACAGAGAATTGGGATAAATGGCTCATTTTCTGAGTGGCAGGCGGTGACCAGTGGGGTGCCACAGGGATCTGTACTGGGACCCCAGCTGTTCACAATTTACATTAATGATCTAGACAAGGGGATTGGATGGAATATCTCCAAATTTGCAGATGACACTAAACTAGGAGGGGTTGTGTGCACGGGAGAGGGAGTCAGGAAGCTCCAGTGTGATTTGGATAAATTGAGGGACTGGGCAGATCCATGGCAAATGCACTACAATGTGGATCAATGTGAGGTTATCCACTTTGGTAATACAAACCGGAGGGCAGATTACTATTTGAATGGCAATAGATTAAGAGATGGGGAAGTGCAGAGAGACCTAGGGGTACTTGTACATCAGTCTCTGAAGGCGAGCATGCAGGTACAGCAGGCGGTTAAAAAGGCAAATGGTATGTTGGCCTTCATATCAAGAGGGTTTGAGTCTAGGAACAAGGATTCCTTACTGCAGCTGTACAGGGCCTTGGTGAGACCCCACCTGGAGTATTGTGTGCAGTTTTGGTCACCTTATCTAAGGAAGGATGTTCTTGCAATGGAGGGAGTGCAGGATTCACCAGGCTGATATCTGGAATGGCAGGAATGACTGATGAGGAAAGCTTGCGCAAATTGGGATTGTACTCGCTGGAGTTTAGAAGATTGAGAGGGGATCTCATAGAGACATATAAAATTCTGGCAGGACTGGACAGAATGGATGCAGATGGGATGTTTCCAAGGATGGGAAAATCCAGAACCCGAGGCCATGGTTTGAGGATAATAGGCAAACCATTTAGGAATGAGATGAGGAGGAATTTCTTGACCCAGAGGGTGGTGAATCTGTGGAATTCATTGCCACAGAGGGCAGTAGAGGCAGGTTCATTAAATCTATTTAAGAGGGAATTAGATCTATTTCTTCAGTATAAGGGTATTAAAGGTTACGGAGAGAAGGCGGGGACGGGGTACTGAACTTTAAGATCAGGCATGATCTCATTGAATGGCAGAGCAGGCATGAAGGGCCGAATGACCTACTCCTGCTCCTATCTTATATGTTTCTATGTTTCTATTCCAAGTGAAATGCTCTATCCAGCCATTCACTTTTGCAAAGACTACAAGTGTTTCCAACAAGCAGAACTCAGAACTATCAATCCATCTTCAGAATGGGGTTTCCAACAAACCTGCCAGCTTGGCATGATGCAGCTGCAAAAAACTACTGCGGAACTCATTTCTCACTCTTTCTCTCCAAATAATCACCTAAGGATTCTTTCTCTTCCTGATGCAAACCCACACGACCCCTCTTCAACAGCAAACTCCAACCAGACAGGTTGCTGGCACAGGATTCAGTTTCCTGAGCCTGAACATCTGTTGCTTTATTCCCAAACATCAGTCCCATAATCCCAACCTGTCAATTCTCCATACACCTTCTTCAAAGTTTCTGTAAAGTCGATGAAGACATGAAGTTTCTGCTGTAGCAAAGCTCTTGCATTTCAAATGAGATGTCTTTTGTGTAATGTTATGGTCTGTTTGTGAAGTGACCTTCAGTAAACCCCCCACAATCTATCTCTTTAAAGATATATTTTGTATATACTATATCTAATATCATCTGTAACAAACAGAACCTGTGAAACCATGACAACCTGCAGAAAGGAGGTCCCAGCGCACAGAACTACACAGGTTCAAATTACAGGACCCACAGGTCTTAACGTGAGGCATCTCACATCTCCAATGAAATCAATTTCAGCCGAAATACAGCAGAATCCAAAATTCAAAGATGGAAATAAAATGTCCGCTCATTACAGCGATCCTGAGTGTTGTGTCACCAGCTTTATCCTCCCCTCTTAATAGACTGTGTTCCTTACACAGGGGGAAATGTGGCATTGAGAAGAACGGCAACTCAGTCCAGCACCTCTGGCCGTGCCAGTGCTGAACGAGCTACTGACGGCAACACCGACAACTCCTTAGTTCGGGGATCTTGCACGGAGACCAAGAAAAGCAAGGACCCTTGGTGGAGAGTCGACTTACATCAAACCTACGCCGTGTCAGTGGTGCACATTAGCAATAGAGGAGACTGCTGTTCGGAACGGATCCGAGGAGCCGAGATCCGCATCGGGAATTCGCTGAAGAGCAATGGGAATTCAAACCGACTGTAAGTATTCCTTCCCTTCATGCTCTACCTGAGTCAGTGGTTCGGGAAGTTACACCAGGGCTGATGCATTATCATCACGTGTGTAGAATGAAGTCTTCGTGTTGCGGTGCTCGAGGCAAAAACTCGATGTCGCCGCTCAACGGAGGAAGATCATGGGGATGGTGTGTTCGACCAGCTGTGTGGATCACTGATCCACAAGTATGGACCACTTACACAGAGGGAGGGAAAAACCACCCCAGGTCCACATTAGCTGATCCAACAAGATATTTGTACTGGGTGGTCTGGAGCTGAGATGTGAAGGGTTGTTTTATTTTTCATGAGAGCATAGAACATACGCGGATGTGGCTGGAAACTTAGGAAATATGCACAATTGACCAAAAAATGGTATTTGGTGGGGTCATAGATGACGGAGTAATGGAGGTTTTTAGAGAGTGAGGGAACTAATCACTGGATCGACCATGGAGGCACTAAAAATTGATCGGAAGGAACAACATCGTGCGCAGAATGCCCGCGTGTGCTGTATTAATCCCACAAAGACAGATCTTGTAATTTTATGGAGAAGAAGGTGCCACCAATTCACCATGAGCATCCGTCTCTTTCAGCTGTGGAACCGTCCGATTGGCCTCGGCAAGGACGCTTAAGTTCAGTTGCGGAGGATTTACGGGTCGATATGTGAATGTCATCATCCCGGGTTCCAATAAAATTCTTACATTGTGCGAAGTTCAGGTGTTTGGCTCCAGACTCCCATCACTGGAAGGTACAGGTAGGTTTGAATATTCCCCCATTAGTTTTGCAAACAGAGGAACGTCGGCTGATAGAATCTGGCCACGTAGCAAATTACCACATCGATTAAAGGGGCGTTTGATGTTGTTATTAGGGAATGATTCACATACTCATATCATGCAAGAAGACATTAGTCAGAAATGGGAAGAACTACGTCACCGTAGAGTTTTGAGTGGGCCCTCAACTTATCATCTCGAGATCCAGAACAATTTGTTCAAAATCGTGTCGCCTATACCACAGACATTGCGCGTACAGCAAGACAGATCAACCAGACCTCATGTTAGACATGACAGAAAGCACAAAGCAAAACATGTGGAGCTGGCAGCTAGAAGGGATGTCATTGAGTAGACCATCTGAAGTGGGAAGTTGGGAAATCGTGTCCTCATGGATATATCAAAATTACCCCTCCAACTTGTAACAAATTCACAATTTACGAGAGCTCTTGATATTTTCAAAATGTAATTTATTTTAAAATTTTAGACGTCGATTGTGGTAACAGGCCCTTTGAGCCCAAGAGCCCATGCAGCCCAATTACACCCAACTGATCTACAACACTGAAGCGGTTTACAACAGAGATCACTGCTGCACAGTACAGGCCTTGCTGGTTGATTAAGATTTGATGAGTTTGTCATTTTGGTGGTTGGTCTCCAATGGGCTCCATTCAATTCTCCGTTTCTCCACCCAACAGCAAATGTGGCTCTCGGAGCATCGGCCGTGCAGTCGAGCACATTTCAGCGAGGTGCTGCTCAGCGAGCCATTGATGGCAAGACCAGCAGTGCCTGGAGGCAGGGCTCCTGCACGCACACCAAGACAAGCAAGGACCCCTGGTGGCGAGTGGACCTGAAGGGAATATTCAACGTGTCCGTTGTGAGAATCACCAACCGAAGAGACTGCTGCTCCAAACGGCTCCAAGGCGCCGAGATACGAATTGGAAACTCTCTGGACAACGAAGGGAATTCCAACAGACTGTAAATACTCTTCAACAAACGCCGGGACTTCACAGCTGTGACATTGTGTTCTAAAAGTCGCATTGTTGCTGATCCGTTTAGATGTTAGGAGTGGACACAGCGCTAACAGGAGGGTTTCTCTATGTTAGTTCGTGTCTAAATGTGGAAAAGCCTCAAGCTTTTCAGTCGAGATGAAGGGTGCATCCTTAACCCACTGCTATACTCTTTTTTATTTGAATATTTTATTAATAAGAAAAACATCCAAAATGTGAGACCATAAAATAGAACAATATATCAACATTTAAACAAGTTATAAAAATCAAAAAATCTTCTAAAGAAAAGAATTCCAACCCCCCCAACCTAAAACTACCCCCTCTCTCTAATCTCCATCAAAACCTCCTCACTACCCACAAGAAGGAAGTAAAGTAAAAAGAAAGAAGGGGAGAATATTAACCTTAGTTCACTTAATATCAGGTAAGAAGACTCGGCAGCACTGAAATCCTTATCTTCGCATTTTCAAATTGAAATGATTCAAATGTGGACTCCAAATCTTTTTAAATACATAATATTTATCTCTTAAATTGTAAGTTACCTTCTCCAATGGAATACACGACTTTAATTCCAAATGCCAATGTCGTAAATTAAGATCCATTTGATCTTTTCAGGAAATAGCTAAACATTTCCTCACCACTGCTAAGGCTAGTCTCAAAAAATCTATTTGAAATTTATCTAATTTATAAAACAAACCCAAATATACGAAAAATAATTTAAATCATATAATTGATCTATATATTTATTTACTTTAATACCTAAATATTTAATTTGAATTGGCCATTTAAAACATATTACTCCTTTACAACCAGAATAATCAGCTTCAGACAGTGGCATGAGTTCACTTTTATTCCAATTCTCTTTATAACTGGATAATTCTCCTGAAACACCTTCAGTGACTCAAATGGTTCAGTTAAAAAATTAACACATCATCTCCAAATAAACTATTCTTATATTTATCCAGTCCTGATTTAATCTCCATTATATTCCTTTCTTGTCTTATTAATTGAACTAAAGGTTCAATGACCAATGCAAATAATGCTTGTGATAAAGGCAACCCTGCCCAGTAGATCTCTCTAAGTTAGAAGACTTTGACAAAACCCCATTTGCCATAATTCCAGCTCTGGCTTCTTTATATATGTTATTAATCCAACTTATAAACATAGATTCAAGCTAAAATTTCTCCAACAATTTAAATTAAAAAAAAAACCATTCCACCCTATCAAATGCCTTCTCAGCATCCAACGATAGAACCATTGGTATGTTGGATTTTCTGAGAAATTTTGATTTAACTAATTAATTTAAATACATTATCTGCAGAATGTCTACCCTTAATAAAACCCACCTGAAGCCACTGCTCTACTCTCCCTACATCCGTGGCTGAGGAGCTGCACAGTATTCAAATGACATGTAGAAATTAGCCCATCTCACAAAAGTTGGGGAAGAATTGCAGACTGGAATGAGGAAATGTACAGGAGTGAGACAAATCGGCGAGTTTAATAGTATCACAACAACATACTTACAATCAACTTTAACGATAACCAATAAACTGATTGCAAAGAAGGTGATGGAATAGGGAAAATTTGAACCTGTCCTGCTCGAGTGGTAGCAGCGAAAAATGTCAAGATACATTTGTATACATTGAAATACAGGTGTGTCAACATCTCTGAAGATTTATCGAGGGACCTCCCTGTCGATTCAATCACAAAGGTCCACTAACAGTTAGGTATATGAGGAGATGTGACATGTTACTAAAGACACCTACCAATTGTGCAGGTGTAGTCCGGTGCTGGGCCTTCTGGCTGGTTGCATCCATGTCTTGTTTTGAGGTGTCAATTCACGGGCCAGGAAAATTTATGATTTTGAATTTGGCAAGCGCGTTTATGAACACCCAACGGAACAAAGCCTGCTTATTCACGCCTGCCTTCATATTTCAGAATGGAGAGTGAGCTACAAGCATTACCTCACTTTGTCTTCTTTTACCAATACATTTAACTTTAAATGTAATTTATCGCAACATTTGCCCCTGCAATTCTGCACCAAAGGAAAGAGTTTTGTAACAAGTTCATGACAAAAAATTCTAATCCAAATCCTTCTGGCGAGGGCTGGATTTTGAGAAATGGGAGACCACATCTTCTGCAGTGAAGTCTTGAGAATTGTCGGGATTTGCTCCCGATGTGGTTCGATGCGCTGCAGACTCAGACTTCATGCAGATGCTGGCTTCTCACTGTGACACCTTCATCTCTTTCAGCTGTGGAACAGTGGATGCAGTTCCCGGAACGACCTTTACATTCAGTTGCGTTGGTTTAACGGGTCGATATGTCAACATCATCATCCCTGGTCCTGGTAGAATCTTGACCCTGTGCGAGGTCGAGGTCTTTGGGTCGAAGTTCCCAGTGAAAGTACATGCAGGTAAAGTGGGTCCTCAGGCACGATTTACACACACTTACATCTCATCACTCAGTAAGTATCTTGTTCACTCCGTGATGAGGGGATGTTCGCTTGATAGAGGCGAGTGTCCCAGTCCTGAGATAACGCCTTTGACGTTAAAGTTACTTTTTGATCATCTTGGAAGCAAAAGAAAATAAATTAAGGATATTCATCTGGTCATTCCGATCAACATTGGAATTCACACAATCCCTGCTCAATGAGGCAGGCTGCAAAATTGAGGTGGATGCCTGTTTTCTCACAACTCGCTTCCACTTTACACACCACAGGCACTTCCCAGACCTTTGTAAAGTAAAACTCACATTGAAGATTCTGTCAAATGTGTTACGAGCCCAGAGGACCTCAAAACCCAGCAGCAATAGATAGTCACCAAGACAAATAGTTACGTAAAAAACATGTGTTCCTTTTAACTATCTTTCAACATGAAAATAGAATGGAACTTTAACTTATCACTATTGAGTTACTAACCTAATTTAACCCCCTTCTAATTGTAAGTGCACGTGTATGTAATGAGTGTGTAAGTTCAGAAAAGTTCTTTGATTCACAGTGCAATCTCATTTCTCATTCCTCCAAGTTCACTGCTTGCAGGCAATTTTTAAACTGTGCTCAGAATTTAACATTTATAAATTTTCACCAGGATCTTGTGCTGTAATGTAAATGGTTACCGATTCCCATTGGTTTCAGAGAGATATTTGTTGCTCGTTGGTCACACATAAACTGATTCCTTCCAATCAGCCGAATAAATTTGCCCCATCGTCAATTTTCCAAATGATAACCTCTTCTTCCAGGTCACTACAGAATCTGTCTTTTTTTCCTTATTCCAAGTGAAATGCTCTATTCTGCCATTCACTTTTGAATCTAGATGATGGGGTGGTGAATTGGATTAGTAAATATGCACACGATACTAAGATAGGTGGAATAGTGGATAATGAAGAAGGTTTTCAAGGATTGCAGAGGGATTTGGGCTGCTTAGAAAAGTGGGCTGAAAAATGGCAGATGGAATTTAATGCTGATAAGTGTGAGGTGCTTCATTTTGGTAAGAAGAATCAGAACAGGACATACGTGGTAAATGGGAGAGCATTGAGGAATACAGAAGAGCAGAAAGATTTAGGAGTGACGGTACATCGTTCCCTGAAGGTAGAAACTCACGTGAATAGGGTGGTGAAGAAGGCTTTTAGTATGCTGGCCTTTATCAATCATTGCATGGAATATAGGAGTTGGGAGGTGATGTTGAGATTGTATAAGACGTTGGTGCGGCCTAATTTGTAGTTCTGTGTGCAGTTCTGGTCGCCTAATTATAGGAAGGATATAAACAGAGTGGAGAGAGTGCAGAGAAAGTTTACCAGAATGTTGCCTGGGTTTAAGCATCTAGAGTATAGGGAGAGATTGGACAGATTAGGTCTTTATTCTTTGGAGCGTAGAAGGTTGAGAGGGGATTTGATAGAAGTATTTAAGATTATGAAAGGGATAGACAGAATGGATGTAGATAGACTATTTCCGTTAAGAGGAGAAAAGATTAAAACAAGAGGACATGAGTTAAGAATTAAGGGGCAGAGGTTTAGAGGTAACATGAGGGGGAACTTCTTTACTCAGAGAGTGGTAGCCGTGTGGAATGATCTTCCGGGAGAAATAGTGGCGGCGGAGTCAATTGTATTATTTAAGAAAAGGTTGGACAGGTATATGGATGAGAAGAAGATGGAGGGTTATGGGCATTGTGCAGGGAGGTGGGACTAGAAAGGGGTGTTTGGTTCGGTGCAGACTAGAAGGGCCTAATGGCCTGTTTCCGTGCTGTAATTGTTATGTTATGTATGTTAACAAAGACTACGTGTTTCAAACAAATTGAATTTGGAACTCTCAATCCGTCTTCAGAATGGGGTTTCCAACAAGCCTGCCAGCTCGGCATGTTGCAGCTGCAAAAAACTACTGCGGAACTCAGTTCTCACTCTTTCTCGCCAAATAATCACCTGAGATTTCTTTCTCTTCCTGATGCAAACACACACGAGGCCTCTTCAACAGCAAACTCCAACCGGACAGGTTGCTGGCACAGGATTCAGTTTCCTGAGCCTGAACATCTGTTGCTTTATTCCCAACCATCAGTCCAATGATCCCAACCTGTCAAGTCTCCATAGGCCTTCTTCAAAGTTTCTGTAAAGTCGCTGAAGTCATGAAGTTTCTGCTGTAGCAAAGCTCTTGCATTTCAAATGAGATGTCTTTTGTGTAATGTTATGGTCTGTTTGTGAAGTGACCTTCAGTAAACAGCCCACAATCTATCTCTTTTAAAGATATATTTTGTATATCACCTGTAACAATCAAAACCTGTGAAACCATGACAACCTGCAGAAAGGAGGTCCCAGCACACAGAACTGCACAGGTTCAAATTACAGGTCCCACAGGTCTTAACGTCAGGCATCTCACATCACCAATGAAATCAATTTCAGCCGAAATACGGCAGAATCCAAAATTCAAAGATGGAAATAAAATGTCCACTCATTACAGCGATCCTGAGTGTTGTGTCACCAGCTTTATCCTCTCCTCTTCGTGGACTGTGTTCCTTATACAGGGGGAAATGTGGCGTTGAGAAGAACGGCAACTCAGTCCAGCACCTCTGGCCGTGCCAGTGCTGAACGAGCTACTGACGGCAACACCGACAACTCCTTAGTTCGGGGATCTTGCACGGAGACCAAGAAAAGCAAGGACCCTTGGTGGAGAGTGGACTTACATCAAACCTATTCTGTGTCAGTGGTGCGCATTAGCAATAGAGGAGACTGCTGTTCGGAACGGATCCGAGGAGCCGAGATCCGCATCGGGAATTCGCTGAAGAACAATGGGAATTCAAACCGACTGTAAGTATTCCTTCCATTCATGCTCTACCTGAGACAGTGGTTTGGGAAGTCTCACCAGGGCTGATGCAGTATCGGCACTCGTGTAGAATGAAGTCTTTGTGTTGCGGTGCTCAAGGCAAAATATCCGCATCGCCGCTCAACGGAGGAAGATCATGGAGATGGTGTGTTAGACCAGCTGTGTGGATCACTGATGCACAAGTATGGATCACTTAAAGAGAGGGAGGGAAAAACCACCCCAGGTCCACAATAGCTGATCCAACAAGATATTTGTACTGGCTGGTCAGGAGCTTTGATGTGAAGGGTCATTTTATTTTTTATGAGAGCATAGAACATCCGTGAATGTGGTTGGAAACTTAGGAAATATGCACAGTTGAACAAAAAATGGTATTTGGTGGGGTCATAGATGACGGAATAATGGAGGGTCTTAGAGAGTGAGGGAACTAATCACTGGATCGATCATGGAGGCACTAAAAAATGATCGGAAGGAACAACATCGTGCGCAGAATGCCCGTGTGTGCTGTATTAATCCCACAGAGACAGGTCTTGTAATTTTATGGAGAAGAAGGTGCCACCAATTCACCATGAGCTTCCGTCTCTTTCAGCTGTGGAACCATCCGATTGGCCTCGGCAAGGACGCTTAAGTTCAGTTGCGGAGGATTTACGGGTCGATATGTGAATGTCATCATCCCGGGTTCCAATAAAATTCTTACATTGTGCGAAGTTCAGGTCTTTGGCTCCAGACTCCCATCACTGGAAGGTGCAGGTAGGTTTGAATATTCCCCCATTAGTTCTGCAAACAGAGGAATGTCGGCTGGTAGAATCTGGCCACGTCGCAAATTACCACATCGATTAAAGGGGCGTTTGATGTTGTTATTAGGGAATGATTCACATACTGATATCGAGCAAGAAGACATTAGTCAGAAATGGGAAAAACTACATCACCGTAGAGTTTTGAGTGGGCCCACAACTTATCTTCTCAGGATCCAGAATCCTTTGTTCAACATCGTGTCGCCTATACAACAGACATTGCGCGTACTGCAAGACAGATCACCCAGACCTCATGTTAGACAGGACAGAAAGCACAAAGCAAAACATGTAGAGCTGGCAGCTGTAAGGGATGTCATTGAGTAGACCATCTGAAGTGGGAAGTTGGGAAATCGTGTCCTCATGGATATATCAAAATTACCCCTCCAACTTGTAACAACTTCACAATTTATGAGAGCTCTTGATATTTTCAAAATGTAATTTATTTTTAAATTTTAGACGTTGATGGTGGTAACAGGCCCTTTGAGCCCAAGAGCCCATGCAGCCCAATTACACCCAACTGATCTACAACACTGAAGCGGTTTACAACAGAGATCACTGCTGCACAGTACAGGCCTTGCTGGTTGATTAAGATTTGATGAGTTTGTCATTTTGGTGGTTGGTCTCCAATGGGCTCCATTCAATTCTCCGTTTCTCCACCCAACAGCAAATGTGGCTCTCGGAGCATCGGCCGTGCAGTCGAGCACATTTCAGCGAGGTGCTGCTCAGCGAGCCATTGATGGCAAGACCAGCAGTGCCTGGAGGCAGGGCTCCTGCACGCACACCAAGACAAGCAAGGACCCCTGGTGGCGAGTGGACCTGAAGGGAATATTCAACGTGTCCGTTGTGAGAATCACCAACCGAAGAGACTGCTGCTCCAAACGGCTCCAAGGCGCTGAGATACGAATTGGAAACTCTCTGGACAACGAAGGGAATTCCAATAGACTGTAAGTACTCTTCAACAAATGCCGGGACTTCACAGCTGTGTTATTGTGTTCTAAAAGTCGCATTGTTGCTGATCCGTTTAGATGTTAGGAGTGGACACAGCGCTAACAGGAGGGATTCTCTACGTTAGTTTGTGTCTAAATGTGGAAAAGCCTCAAGCTTTTCAGTCGAGATGAAGGGTGCATCCTTAACCCACTGCTATACTCTTTTTTATTTGAATATTTTATTAATAAGAAAAACATCCAAAATATGAGACCATAAAATAGAACAATATATCAACATTTAAACAAGTTATAAAAATCAAAAAATCTTCTAAAGAAAAGAATTCCAACCCCCCCCAACCTAAAACTACCCCCTCTCTCTAATCTCCATCAAAACCTCCTCACTACCCACAAGAAGGAAGTAAAGTAAAAAGAAAGAAGGGGAGAATATTAACCTTAGTTCACTTAATATCAGGTAAGAAGACTCGGCAGCACTGAAATCCTTATCTTCGCATTTTCAAATTGAAATGATTCAAATGTGGACTCCAAATCTTTTTAAATACATAATATTTATCTCTTAAATTGTAAGTTACCTTCTCCAATGGAATACACGACTTTAATTCCAAATGCCAATGTCGTAAATTAAGATCCATTTGATCTTTTCAGGAAATAGCTAAACATTTCCTCACCACTGCTAAGGCTAGTCTCAAAAAATCTATTTGAAATTTATCTAATTTATAAAACAAACCCAAATATACGAAAAATAATTTAAATCATATAATTGATCTATATATTTATTTACTTTAATACCTAAATATTTAATTTGAATTGGCCATTTAAAACATATTACTCCTTTACAACCAGAATAATCAGCTTCAGACAGTGGCATGAGTTCACTTTTATTCCAATTCTCTTTATAACTGGATAATTCTCCTGAAACACCTTCAGTGACTCAAATGGTTCAGTTAAAAAATTAACACATCATCTCCAAATAAACTATTCTTATATTTATCCAGTCCTGATTTAATCTCCATTATATTCCTTTCTTGTCTTATTAATTGAACTAAAGGTTCAATGACCAATGCAAATAATGCTTGTGATAAAGGGCAACCCTGTCCAGTAGATCTCTCTAAGTTAAAAGACTTTGACAAAACCCCATTTGCCATAATTCCAGCTCTGGCTTCTTTATATTTTTTATTAATCCAACTTATAAGCATAGATTCAATCTGAAATTTCTCCAACAATTTAAATTAAAAAAAAAACCATTCCACCCTATCAAATGCCTTCTCAGCATCCAACGATAGAACCATTGATAAGATGGATTTCCACCCCCCCCCGAGAAATTTTGATTAAACTAATTGATTTAAATACATTATCTGCAGAATGTCTACCCTTAATAAAACCCATCTGAAGTCACTGCTCTACTCTCTCTACATCTATGGCTGAGGGGCTGCACAGTATTCAAATGACATGTAGAAATTAGCCCATCTCACAACAGTTGAGGAAGAATCGCAGACTGCAATGAGGAAATGTAAAGGAGTGAGACAGATCGGCAGGTTGAATATTATCACAACACATACTTTGAATCAACTTTAACAATAACCAATAAACTGATTGCGAAGAAGACGAGGGAATAGGGAAAATATGAACCTGTCCTGCTCACGGGGTAGCAGCGAAAAATGTGAAGATGTGAAATACATGTATGTCAACATCTCTGAATATTTATACAGGGACCTGGACCTTAAATGGTGAAAAACTACAGCATGTTGTAGAGCAGAGGGACTAGGGAGGGCTTGTGCATGAATCGCAAAAAGTTAGGTTGCAGGTGCAGCAGGTTATTAAGAAGGAAAATGGAATGTTGGCCTTCATCGCGAGAGGAATTGAATTCAGGAGTAGGGAGGTCATGTTGCAACTGTACAAGGTACTGGTGAGACCGCACCTGGAGTACTGAGTCCAGTTCTGGTCTCCATATTTGAGGAAGGCTATACTGGCTTTGGAGACGGTCCAGAGGAGGTTTACTAGGTTGATCCCTGGGATGAAGGGGTTGACTTATGATGAAAGATTAAATCGTCTCGGATTGTATTCGCTCGAGTTCAGAAGAATGAGAGGAGATCTTATAGAAACATAGAGGATTATGAAGGGTATGGATAGGATAGATGTAGGAAGGTTTTTTGAGCTGGCCGGGGAAACTAAAATGAGAGGACACAGTCTCAAGATTCGGGGGCGTAGATTTAGGACCAAGTTGAGGAAAAATAGTTTTTCCCAGAGAGTAGTGAATGTTTGGAATTCTCTAACCAGGGAAGTTGTTGAGGCTGCTTCATTAAACATATTTAAAATTCGGTTAGATAAATTTTTACATGATAGAGGAATTAGGGGATATGTGGAGAAGACAGGTAGGTGGAGTTAGGTCATAAATGAGATCAGCCATGATCGTATTGAATGGCGGAGCAGGCTCGATGGGCCATTTTTGGATAATTCCTGTTCCTACTTCCTATGTTCCTATACCTCCATGTCGATTCAATCTCGAAGGTCCGCCAACAGTTAGGTATCTGAGGAGATGTGACATGTTACTAAAGACACGTACCAATTGTGCAGGTGTAGTCCGGTGCTGGGCCTTCTGGCTGGTTGCATCCATGTCTTGTTTTGAGGTTTCAATTCACGGGTGAGGAAAATTTATGATTTTGAATTCGGCAAGCACCTTCATCGCCATCCATCGGGGACATCCACAAGAGGCGGTATCTTTCGAATGTGGTCTCTGTCATCACCATCCAGTCTATACCATATAAAACTACTACCATCAGGAAGGAAGTGCAGGAGCCTGAAGGCGAACACCCAACGGAACAAAGCCTGCTTATTCACGCCTGCCTTCATATTTCAGAATGGAGAGTGAGCTACAAGCATTACCTCACTTTGTCTTCTTTTACCAATACATTTAATTTTAAATGTAATTTATCGCAACATTTGCCCCTGCAATTCTGCATCAAAGCAAAGAGTTTTGTAACAAGTTCATGACAAAAAATTCTAATCCAAATCCTTCTGGCGAGGGCTGGATTTTGAGAAATGGGAGACCACATCTTCTGCAGTGAAGTCTTGAGAATTGTCGGGATTTGCTCCCGATGTGGTTCGATGCGCTGCAGACTCAGACTTCATGCAGATGCTGGCTTCTCACTGTGACACCTTCATCTCTTTCAGCTGTGGAACAGTGGATGCAGTTCCCGGAACGACCTTTACATTCAGTTGCGTTGGTTTAACGGGTCGATATGTCAACATCATCATCCCTGGTCCTGGTAGAATCTTGACCCTGTGCGAGGTCGAGGTCTTTGGGTCGAAGTTCCCAGTGAAAGTACATGCAGGTAAAGTGGGTCCTCAGGCACGATTTACACACACTTACATCTCATCACTCAGTAAGTATCTTGTTCACTCCGTGATGAGGGGATGTTCGCTTGATAGAGGCGAGTGTCCCAGTCCTGAGATAACGCCTTTGACGTTAAAGTTACTTTTTGATCATCTTGGAAGCAAAAGAAAATAAATTAAGGATATTCATCTGGTCATTCCGATCAACATTGGAATTCACACAATCCCTGCTCAATGAGGCAGGCTGCAAAATTGAGGTGGATGCCTGTTTTCTCACAACTCGCTTCCACTTTACACACCACAGGCACTTCCCAGACCTTTGTAAAGTAAAACTCACATTGAAGATTCTGTCAAATGTGTTACGAGCCCAGAGGACCTCAAAACCCAGCAGCAATAGATAGTCACCAAGACAAATAGTTACGTAAAAAACATGTGTTCCTTTTAACTATCTTTCAACATGAAAATAGAATGGAACTTTAACTTATCACTATTGAGTTACTAACCTAATTTAACCCCCTTCTAATTGTAAGTGCACGTGTATGTAATGAGTGTGTAAGTTCAGAAAAGTTCTTTGATTCACAGTGCAATCTCATTTCTCATTCCTCCAAGTTCACTGCTTGCAGGCAATTTTTAAACTGTGCTCAGAATTTAACATTTATAAATTTTCACCAGGATCTTGTGCTGTAATGTAAATGGTTACCGATTCCCATTGGTTTCAGAGAGATATTTGTTGCTCGTTGGTCACACATAAACTGATTCCTTCCAATCAGCCGAATAAATTTGCCCCATCGTCAATTTTCCAAATGATAACCTCTTCTTCCAGGTCACTACAGAATCTGTCTTTTTTTCCTTATTCCAAGTGAAATGCTCTATTCTGCCATTCACTTTTGAATCTAGATGATGGGGTGGTGAATTGGATTAGTAAATATGCACACGATACTAAGATAGGTGGAATAGTGGATAATGAAGAAGGTTTTCAAGGATTGCAGAGGGATTTGGGCTGCTTAGAAAAGTGGGCTGAAAAATGGCAGATGGAATTTAATGCTGATAAGTGTGAGGTGCTTCATTTTGGTAAGAAGAATCAGAACAGGACATACGTGGTAAATGGGAGAGCATTGAGGAATACAGAAGAGCAGAAAGATTTAGGAGTGACGGTACATCGTTCCCTGAAGGTAGAAACTCACGTGAATAGGGTGGTGAAGAAGGCTTTTAGTATGCTGGCCTTTATCAATCATTGCATGGAATATAGGAGTTGGGAGGTGATGTTGAGATTGTATAAGACGTTGGTGCGGCCTAATTTGTAGTTCTGTGTGCAGTTCTGGTCGCCTAATTATAGGAAGGATATAAACAGAGTGGAGAGAGTGCAGAGAAAGTTTACCAGAATGTTGCCTGGGTTTAAGCATCTAGAGTATAGGGAGAGATTGGACAGATTAGGTCTTTATTCTTTGGAGCGTAGAAGGTTGAGAGGGGATTTGATAGAAGTATTTAAGATTATGAAAGGGATAGACAGAATGGATGTAGATAGACTATTTCCGTTAAGAGGAGAAAAGATTAAAACAAGAGGACATGAGTTAAGAATTAAGGGGCAGAGGTTTAGAGGTAACATGAGGGGGAACTTCTTTACTCAGAGAGTGGTAGCCGTGTGGAATGATCTTCCGGGAGAAATAGTGGCGGCGGAGTCAATTGTATTATTTAAGAAAAGGTTGGACAGGTATATGGATGAGAAGAAGATGGAGGGTTATGGGCATTGTGCAGGGAGGTGGGACTAGAAAGGGGTGTTTGGTTCGGTGCAGACTAGAAGGGCCTAATGGCCTGTTTCCGTGCTGTAATTGTTATGTTATGTATGTTAACAAAGACTACGTGTTTCAAACAAATTGAATTTGGAACTCTCAATCCGTCTTCAGAATGGGGTTTCCAACAAGCCTGCCAGCTCGGCATGTTGCAGCTGCAAAAAACTACTGCGGAACTCAGTTCTCACTCTTTCTCGCCAAATAATCACCTGAGATTTCTTTCTCTTCCTGATGCAAACACACACGAGGCCTCTTCAACAGCAAACTCCAACCGGACAGGTTGCTGGCACAGGATTCAGTTTCCTGAGCCTGAACATCTGTTGCTTTATTCCCAACCATCAGTCCAATGATCCCAACCTGTCAAGTCTCCATAGGCCTTCTTCAAAGTTTCTGTAAAGTCGCTGAAGTCATGAAGTTTCTGCTGTAGCAAAGCTCTTGCATTTCAAATGAGATGTCTTTTGTGTAATGTTATGGTCTGTTTGTGAAGTGACCTTCAGTAAACAGCCCACAATCTATCTCTTTTAAAGATATATTTTGTATATCACCTGTAACAATCAAAACCTGTGAAACCATGACAACCTGCAGAAAGGAGGTCCCAGCACACAGAACTGCACAGGTTCAAATTACAGGTCCCACAGGTCTTAACGTCAGGCATCTCACATCACCAATGAAATCAATTTCAGCCGAAATACGGCAGAATCCAAAATTCAAAGATGGAAATAAAATGTCCACTCATTACAGCGATCCTGAGTGTTGTGTCACCAGCTTTATCCTCTCCTCTTCGTGGACTGTGTTCCTTATACAGGGGGAAATGTGGCGTTGAGAAGAACGGCAACTCAGTCCAGCACCTCTGGCCGTGCCAGTGCTGAACGAGCTACTGACGGCAACACCGACAACTCCTTAGTTCGGGGATCTTGCACGGAGACCAAGAAAAGCAAGGACCCTTGGTGGAGAGTGGACTTACATCAAACCTATTCTGTGTCAGTGGTGCGCATTAGCAATAGAGGAGACTGCTGTTCGGAACGGATCCGAGGAGCCGAGATCCGCATCGGGAATTCGCTGAAGAACAATGGGAATTCAAACCGACTGTAAGTATTCCTTCCATTCATGCTCTACCTGAGACAGTGGTTTGGGAAGTCTCACCAGGGCTGATGCAGTATCGGCACTCGTGTAGAATGAAGTCTTTGTGTTGCGGTGCTCAAGGCAAAATATCCGCATCGCCGCTCAACGGAGGAAGATCATGGAGATGGTGTGTTAGACCAGCTGTGTGGATCACTGATGCACAAGTATGGATCACTTAAAGAGAGGGAGGGAAAAACCACCCCAGGTCCACAATAGCTGATCCAACAAGATATTTGTACTGGCTGGTCAGGAGCTTTGATGTGAAGGGTCATTTTATTTTTTATGAGAGCATAGAACATCCGTGAATGTGGTTGGAAACTTAGGAAATATGCACAATTGAACAAAAAATGGTATTTGGTGGGGTCATAGATGACGGAGTAATGGAGGGTCTTAGAGAGTGAGGGAACTAATCACTGGATCGATCATGGAGGCACTAAAAAATGATCGGAAGGAACAACATCGTGCGCAGAATGCCCGTGTGTGCTGTATTAATCCCACAGAGACAGGTCTTGTAATTTTATGGAGAAGAAGGTGCCACCAATTCACCATGAGCTTCCGTCTCTTTCAGCTGTGGAACCATCCGATTGGCCTCGGCAAGGACGCTTAAGTTCAGTTGCGGAGGATTTACGGGTCGATATGTGAATGTCATCATCCCGGGTTCCAATAAAATTCTTACATTGTGCGAAGTTCAGGTCTTTGGCTCCAGACTCCCATCACTGGAAGGTGCAGGTAGGTTTGAATATTCCCCCATTAGTTCTGCAAACAGAGGAATGTCGGCTGGTAGAATCTGGCCACGTCGCAAATTACCACATCGATTAAAGGGGCGTTTGATGTTGTTATTAGGGAATGATTCACATACTGATATCGAGCAAGAAGACATTAGTCAGAAATGGGAAAAACTACATCACCGTAGAGTTTTGAGTGGGCCCACAACTTATCTTCTCAGGATCCAGAATCCTTTGTTCAACATCGTGTCGCCTATACAACAGACATTGCGCGTACTGCAAGACAGATCACCCAGACCTCATGTTAGACAGGACAGAAAGCACAAAGCAAAACATGTAGAGCTGGCAGCTGTAAGGGATGTCATTGAGTAGACCATCTGAAGTGGGAAGTTGGGAAATCGTGTCCTCATGGATATATCAAAATTACCCCTCCAACTTGTAACAACTTCACAATTTATGAGAGCTCTTGATATTTTCAAAATGTAATTTATTTTTAAATTTTAGACGTTGATGGTGGTAACAGGCCCTTTGAGCCCAAGAGCCCATGCAGCCCAATTACACCCAACTGATCTACAACACTGAAGCGGTTTACAACAGAGATCACTGCTGCACAGTACAGGCCTTGCTGGTTGATTAAGATTTGATGAGTTTGTCATTTTGGTGGTTGGTCTCCAATGGGCTCCATTCAATTCTCCGTTTCTCCACCCAACAGCAAATGTGGCTCTCGGAGCATCGGCCGTGCAGTCGAGCACATTTCAGCGAGGTGCTGCTCAGCGAGCCATTGATGGCAAGACCAGCAGTGCCTGGAGGCAGGGCTCCTGCACGCACACCAAGACAAGCAAGGACCCCTGGTGGCGAGTGGACCTGAAGGGAATATTCAACGTGTCCGTTGTGAGAATCACCAACCGAAGAGACTGCTGCTCCAAACGGCTCCAAGGCGCTGAGATACGAATTGGAAACTCTCTGGACAACGAAGGGAATTCCAATAGACTGTAAGTACTCTTCAACAAACGCCGGGACTTCACAGCTGTGACATTGTGTTCTAAAAGTCGCATTGTTGCTGATCCGTTTAGATGTTAGGAGTGGACACAGCGCTAACAGGAGGGATTCTCTACGTTAGTTTGTGTCTAAATGTGGAAAAGCCTCAAGCTTTTCAGTCGAGATGAAGGGTGCATCCTTAACCCACTGCTATACTCTTTTTTATTTGAATATTTTATTAATAAGAAAAACATCCAAAATATGAGACCATAAAATAGAACAATATATCAACATTTAAACAAGTTATAAAAATCAAAAAATCTTCTAAAGAAAAGAATTCCAACCCCCCCCAACCTAAAACTACCCCCTCTCTCTAATCTCCATCAAAACCTCCTCACTACCCACAAGAAGGAAGTAAAGTAAAAAGAAAGAAGGGGAGAATATTAACCTTAGTTCACTTAATATCAGGTAAGAAGACTCGGCAGCACTGAAATCCTTATCTTCGCATTTTCAAATTGAAATGATTCAAATGTGGACTCCAAATCTTTTTAAATACATAATATTTATCTCTTAAATTGTAAGTTACCTTCTCCAATGGAATACACGACTTTAATTCCAAATGCCAATGTCGTAAATTAAGATCCATTTGATCTTTTCAGGAAATAGCTAAACATTTCCTCACCACTGCTAAGGCTAGTCTCAAAAAATCTATTTGAAATTTATCTAATTTATAAAACAAACCCAAATATACGAAAAATAATTTAAATCATATAATTGATCTATATATTTATTTACTTTAATACCTAAATATTTAATTTGAATTGGCCATTTAAAACATATTACTCCTTTACAACCAGAATAATCAGCTTCAGACAGTGGCATGAGTTCACTTTTATTCCAATTCTCTTTATAACTGGATAATTCTCCTGAAACACCTTCAGTGACTCAAATGGTTCAGTTAAAAAATTAACACATCATCTCCAAATAAACTATTCTTATATTTATCCACTCCTGATTTAATCTCCATTATATTCCTTTCTTGTCTTATTAATTGAACTAAAGGTTCAATGACCAATGCAAATAATGCTTGTGATAAAGGGCAACCCTGTCCAGTAGATCTCTCTAAGTTAAAAGACTTTGACAAAACCCCATTTGCCATAATTCCAGCTCTGGCTTCTTTATATTTTTTATTAATCCAACTTATAAGCATAGATTCAATCTGAAATTTCTCCAACAATTTAAATTTTAAAAAAAACCATTCCACCCTATCAAATGCCTTCTCAGCATCCAACGATAGAACCATTGATAAGATGGATTTCCCCCCCCCCGAGAAATTTTTATTAAACTAATTGATTTAAATACATTATCTGCAGAATGTCTACCCTTAATAAAACCCATCTGAAGTCACTGCTCTACTCTCTCTACATCTATGGCTGAGGGGCTGCACAGTATTCAAATGACATGTAGAAATTAGCCCATCTCACAACAGTTGAGGAAGAATCGCAGACTGCAATGAGGAAATGTAAAGGAGTGAGACAGATCGGCAGGTTGAATATTATCACAACACATACTTTGAATCAACTTTAACAATAACCAATAAACTGATTGCGAAGAAGACGAGGGAATAGGGAAAATATGAACCTGTCCTGCTCACGGGGTAGCAGCGAAAAATGTGAAGATGTGAAATACATGTATGTCAACATCTCTGAATATTTATTCAGGGACCTGGACCTTAAATGGTGAAAAACTACAGCATGTTGTAGTGCAGAGGGACTAGGGAGGGCTTGTGCATGAATCGCAAAAAGTTAGGTTGCAGGTGCAGCAGGTTATTAAGAAGGAAAATGGAATGTTGGCCTTCATCGCGAGAGGAATTGAATTCAGGAGTAGGGAGGTCATGTTGCAACTGTACAAGGTACTGGTGAGACCGCACCTGGAGTACTGAGTCCAGTTCTGGTCTCCATATTTGAGGAAGGCTATACTGGCTTTGGAGACGGTCCAGAGGAGGTTTACTAGGTTGATCCCTGGGATGAAGGGGTTGACTTATGATGAAAGATTAAATCGTCTCGGATTGTATTCGCTCGAGTTCAGAAGAATGAGAGGAGATCTTATAGAAACATAGAGGATTATGAAGGGTATGGATAGGATAGATGTAGGAAGGTTTTTTGAGCTGGCCGGGGAAACTAAAATGAGAGGACACAGTCTCAAGATTCGGGGGTGTAGATTTAGGACCAAGATGAGGAAAAATAGTTTTTCCCAGAGAGTAGTGAATGTTTGGAATTCTCTAACCAGGGAAGTTGTTGAGGCTGCTTCATTAAACATATTTAAAATTCGGTTAGATAAATTTTTACATGATAGAGGAATTAGGTGATATGTGGAGAAGACAGGTAGGTGGAGTTAGGTCATAAATGAGATCAGCCATGATCGTATTGAATGGCGGAGCAGGCTCGATGGGCCATTTTTGGATAATTCCTGTTCCTACTTCCTATGTTCCTATACCTCCATGTCGATTCAATCTCGAAGGTCCGCCAACAGTTAGGTATCTGAGGAGATGTGACATGTTACTAAAGACACGTACCAATTGTGCAGGTGTAGTCCGGTGCTGGGCCTTCTGGCTGGTTGCATCCATGTCTTGTTTTGAGGTTTCAATTCACGGGTGAGGAAAATTTATGATTTTGAATTCGGCAAGCACCTTCATCGCCATCCATCGGGGACATCCACAAGAGGCGGTATCTTTCGAATGTGGTCTCTGTCATCACCATCCAGTCTATACCATATAAAACTACTACCATCAGGAAGGAAGTGCAGGAGCCTGAAGGCGAACACCCAACGGAACAAAGCCTGCTTATTCACTCCTGCCTTCATATTTCAGAATGGAGAGTGAGCTACAAGCATTACCTCACTTTGTCTTCTTTTACCAATACATTTAATTTTAAATGTAATTTATCGCAACATTTGCCCCTGCAATTCTGCATCAAAGCAAAGAGTTTTGTAACAAGTTCATGACAAAAAATTCTAATCCAAATCCTTCTGGCGAGGGCTGGATTTTGAGAAATGGGAGACCACATCTTCTGCAGTGAAGTCTTGAGAATTGTCGGGATTTGCTCCCGATGTGGTTCGATGCGCTGCAGACTCAGACTTCATGCAGATGCTGGCTTCTCACTGTGACACCTTCATCTCTTTCAGCTGTGGAATAGTGGATGCAGTTCCCGAAACGACCTTTACATTCAGTTGCGTTGGTTTAACGGGTCGATATGTCAACATCATCATCCCTGGTCCTGGTAGAATCCTGACCCTGTGCGAGGTCGAGGTCTTTGGGTCGAAGTTCCCAGTGAAAGTACATGCAGGTAAAGTGGGTCCTCAGGCACGATTTACACACACTTACATCTCATCACTCAGTAAGTATCTTGTTCACTCCGTGATGAGGGGATGTTCGCTTGATAGAGGCGAGTGTCCCAGTCCTGAGATAACGCCTTTGACGTTAAAGTTACTTTTTGATCATCTTGGAAGCAAAAGAAAATAAATTAAGGATATTCATCTGGTCACTCTGATCAACATTAGAATTCACACAATCCCTGCTCAATGAGGCAGGCTGCAAAATTGAGGTGGATGCCTGTTTTCTCACAACTCGCTTCCACTTTACACACCACAGGCACTTCCCAGACCTTTGTAAAGTAAAACTCACATTGAAGATTCCTGTCAAATGGGTTACGAGCCCAGAGGAGCTCAGAACCCAGCAGCAATAGATAGTCAGCAAGACAAATAGTTAATTAAAAAACATATGTTCCTTTTAATTATCTTTCAACATGAAAATAGAATGGAACTTTAACTTATCACTATTGAGTTATTAACCTAACTTAACCCCCTTCTAATTTTAAGTGCAAATGTATGTAATGAGTGTGTAAGTTCAGAAAGGTTCTTTGATACACAATGCAGGCAATTTTTAAACTGTGCTCAGAATTTAACATTTATAAATTTTTACCAGGATCTAGTGCTGTAATGTAAATGGTTCCCAATTCCCGTTGGCTTCAGAGAGATATTTGTTGCTCGTTGGTCACACATAAACTGATTCCTTCCAATCAGCCGAATAAATTTGCCCCATCATCAGTTTTCCAAATGATAACCTCTTCTTCCAGGTCAATACAGAGTCTGTCTTGTTTTCCTTATTCCAAGTGAAATGCTCTATCCAGCCATTCACTTTTGCAAAGACTACGTGTTTCCATCAATCTGAACTCAGAACTATCAACCCATCTTCAGAATGGGGTTTCCAACAAGCCTGCCAGCTTGGCATGTTGCAGCCGCAAAAAAGTACTGCAGAACTCAGTTCTCACTCTTTCTCGCTAAATAATCACCTGAGGTTTCTTTCTCTTCCTGTTGCATCCCACATGACCCCTCTTCAACAGCAAACTCCAACCAGACAGGTTGCTGGCACAGGATTCAGTTTCCTGAGCCTGAAAATTTGTTGCTTTATTCCCAAACATCGGTCCCATAATCCCAACCTGTCAAGTCTCCATACACCTTCTTCAAAGTTTCTGTAAAGTCGCTGAAGTCATGAAGTTTCTGCTGTAGCAAAGCTCTTGCATTTCAAATGAGATGTCTTTTGTGTAATGTTATGGTCTGTTTGTGAAGTGACCTTCAGTAAACCCCCCACAATCTATCTCCTTTAAAGATATATTTTGTATATACTATATCTAATATCACCTGTAACAATCAGAACCTGTGAAACCATGACAACCTGCAGAAAGGAGGACCCAGCGCACAGAACTGCACAGGTTAAAATTACAGGTCCCACAGGTCTTAAAGTCAGGCATCTCACATCACCAATGAAATCAATTTCAGCTGAAATACAGCAGAATCCGAAATTCAAAGATGGAAATAAAATGTCCGCTCATTACAGCGATCCTGAGTGTTGTGTCACCAGCTTTATCCTCTCCTCTTCATGGATTGTGTTCCTTATACAGGCGGAAATGTGGCGTTGAGAAGAACGGCAACTCAGTCCAGCACCTCTGGCCGTGCCAGTGCTGAACGAGCTACTGACGGCAACACCGACAACTCCTTAGCTCGGGGATCTTGCACGGAGACCAAGAAAAGCAAGGATCCTTGGTGGAGAGTCGACTTACATCAAACCTACGCCGTGTCAGTGGTGCGCATTAGCAATAGAGCAGACTGCTGTTCGGAACGGATCCGAGGAGCCGAGATCCGAATTGGGAATTCGCTGAAGAACGACGGGAATTCAAACCGACTGTAAGTATTCCTTTCCTTCATGCTCTACCTGAGACATTGGTTCGGGAATTCTCACCAGGGCTGATGCATTATCGCCACGCGTGGAGAATGAAGTCTTCGTGTTGCGGTTTCCGAGGCAAAACCTCGGCGTTGCTGCTCAACGGAGGAAGATCATGGAACTGGTATATTAGACCAGCTGTGAGGGTCACTGATCCACAAGTATGGACCACATACACAGATGGGAGGGTGGGGGGGGAAACCACCGCAGGTCCACAATAGCTGATCGAACAAGATATTTGTACCGGCTGGTCTGGAGCTGGGATGTGAGGGGTCGTTTTATTTTTGAGACAGTGATGAGAGCTTAGAATATCCGCGGATGTGGCTGGAACCTTAGGAAGTAAGCACAATTGAACAAAAAATGGTATTTGGTGGCGTCATAGATGTCGGAATAATGGAGGGTGTTAGAGAGTGAGGGAACTAATCACTGGATCGATCATGGAGCCAGTAACAAATGATCGGAAGGAACAACATCGTGCGCAGAATGCCCATGTGATGTATTAATGCCACAGAGACAGGTCTTGTAATTTTACGGAGAAGAAGGTGCCACCAATTCACCATGAGGTTCCATCTCTTTCAGCTGTGGAACCGTTCGATTGGCCTCTGCAAGGACGCTTAATTTCAGTTGCGGTGGATTTGCGGGTCGATATGTGAATGTCATCATCCCGGGTCTCAATAAAATTCTTACCCTGTGCGAAGTTCAGGTCTTTGGCTCCAGAATCCCATCACTGGAAGGTGCAGGTAGGTTTGAATATTCCCCCATTAGTTCTGCAAACAGAGGAACGTCGACTGGTAGAACCAGGCTACGTAGCAAATTTCCACATCGATTAAACGGGCATTTGATGTTTTTATTAGGGAATGATTCACATACTCGTATCCAGCAAGATGAGATTAGTCAGAAATGGGAAGAACTATATCAACATAGAGGTTTGAGAGGGCCCACAACTTATCTTCTCGAGATCCAGAATCCTTTGTTCAACATTGTGTCGCCTATACCACAGACATTGCGCGTACAGCAAGACAGATCACCCGGACCTCATGTTAGACAGGACAGAAGGCACAAAGCAAAACATGTGGAGCTGGCAGCTGGCAGGGATGTCATCTAATAGACCATCTGAAGTGGGAAGTGAGGAAATCGCGTCCTCATGGATAGATCAAAATTACCCCTCCAACTTGTAACAAATTCTCAATTTATGTGAGCTCATGATATTTTCAAAATGTAATTTATTTTTAAATTTTAGACGTTGATGGAAGTAACAGGCCCTTCAAGCCCAAGAGCCCGTGCAGCCCAATTGCACCCAAATGATCTACAACCCAGAAGTGGTTTACAACATAGATCATTACTGCACAGTACAGGCCCTTCATCCCTTCATGTTATGCTGACATATATATTTCTACAAAACATACTGAATCCTTCCTACCATTTAACTCTTTAATTTGGATCAATCGGCATGTCCAAGTGTCTCTTAAATTCCCATCATATTTTAGCTTCCACCACCACATTGACTCAGCATTGCAGGCCTTGTGTAGGAAACCTACTCTTGATGTCTTCTGATAACCCGGGGGTGGTGGGCATAAAACCTCTTATATGAAGTGTAGGATTCCACGTCCTGTCACAGGAGCTGTCACAGCCATACGCTGACCGCTGCACTGACAGTGAAGTCCCACGGTACTCTCCACACTGCGTACTCTCAGAATGACTTTAGTTGCTTGGCATCTTAGTATAAGGATAGCTACACTGATTCTTTTCCAACCTGACAAAAACATGGCATTGACAGAGTTGAGAAATATTCCTAGCCATTGTCAATGAGTTCTGCATCGCACTGGAACACCAATGGGGGCCAACGATGATGGGAATGATCTTGCTAGTTGATTAAGGTTTGGTGAGTTTGCCGTTTTGGTGTTTGGTGTCCAATGGGCTCCATGCAGTTCTTTATTTCCTCACTCAACAGCCAACGTGGCCCTCGGAGCATCGGCCGTGCAGTCGAGCACGTTTCAGCGAGGTGCTGCTCAGCGAGCCATTGATGGCAAGACCAGCAGTGCCTGGAGGCAGGGCTCCTGCACGCACACCAAGACAAGCAAGGACCCCTGGTGGCGAGTGGACCTGAAGGGAATATTCAACGTGTCCGTTGTGAGGATCACCAACAGAAGAGACTGCTGCTCCAAAAGGCTCCAAGGCGCCGAGATACGAATTGGAAGCACCCTGCACAACGAAGGGAATTCCAACAGACTGTAAGTACTCTTCAACAAACGCCGGGCCTTCACAGCTGTGGTCTGAGAGTTCCATTGTTGATATTACGTTGAAGACTAATAGGCGTGGATAGAGTGGTAATATAAGGATAACGTATTGAGTATCTTACTGTACAGGAAAATATATCTTTGCCGTAGAGATCCAATAATGAGGGTTACAGTTCCAGAATGGGAGATCACGTCTCCAGCAATGAAGTCTCCAGTACACGTCAGGAAATGGTCACAGTATGGATTGATGCGGTGCAGACTCGGACTTCATGTAGATTCTGGCCTGTGCTCACCTATATCTCTTTCAGCTGCGGAACCGTACATGCTGATAACGGAACGACGTTCACGTTCAGTTGCGTTGGCTTCAGGGGTCGATTTGTGAACATTATTATCCGAGGCCAGAGTAAAATCCTGACCCTGTGCGAGGTGGAGGTCTTCGCTTCCGCACTGCCCGAATTGGAATATGATGGTAGGTCACGCGCAAACACTTTGAATCACAGAATTGTTGCGGGAGCTTTTGCAAGAGGCTCCTGATGGATGTTATTTGCAAAAGGCAACAAATGCAACAAGAGGCAGTAGCAGCTTTGTCTGGAAACCAGAACTTACTGTCAGAACGGTCAGGTCATCTTTCCAGGCAGAGAGGAGAAAAAACAGGCTTTTCTCTCAGAGAGGAGGGAATGAGAGAGAGGGAGGAGAGACACAGACATCGGTTCCAGAGGGGCAAGCTGACAACCTTTGGAAGACGGCCTGGTCAATGGAGAGGACGGGCTGTCCGGAGTTTCTCCTGGAATAGAAAGGAACTCTATGGTGACCTGAAACAAGAAAAACTCTCTCTGATAACCATCAAGAACCCTTCTGAGTGTTGACCATTGACCTGTTAAGTACCAAAGCCTAGTGAACGTTATTAATGTTAACTTCTCTGCAAAGTAGAGCATTGGCTGAAACCAGTGAGATTGGACTGTGAACCAAAGAACTTTGCTGAACTTAAAAAGAAATGACTCACATGTGAGCTTAAAATTGGAAGGGGGTTAGGTAGATTGTGTCAATAGCGATAAGTTAAAGTTTGATTCTGTTTTCATGTTCAAAGATAATTAAAAGCACCTTTTGTTTAAAGAACCCTTTGTCGTGGTGCTTATCTATAGCTACTGGGTTTTGGGGTCCTCTGGACTCGTAACAACAGCCTCCTCCTTGAGTTTCTCATACATTCATCCCTCCCCACCAATCGCACAGGGGAACCTTCCACTGCGGCCGCATGAGGTGCCACAGTCGTGCCACACCTCCTCCAGCACCACAGTCTGGGGCCTGAACCAATCCTTTCAGCGAAGCAACGCTTGACAGGGCGCAGAATGTGAGATCGCTTTGCTGAACACATTTATTCTACCCGCATCAGTGACGGGGACAGCCCAGTAGCTAACCATTTCAGTTCTGTGTCACATTCACATCTACTATCCCAACAAGAGAACCTGGAAATTGGAGCGAACAGTCCACGATTTTATGACTGGGTTTAACTCTCCAGACGATTGCATTAAAATCGACTTCTCTGCTTTCTGATAAAAGATTTTTGGTTCTCCCACCCTTCCCTTTAGTCTGTTTTTGCCACCCTCCTCTCTCAATATCACCACAACCATCTCCCCCCTCGAGCTGCTGTTCCCTCCCACCCTTCGACTTTCCTTCCTTTGGGACCATGTTCCTTCCCTAGCCCCTCTCGCCATTACCATATTTTTGGATGTCTGCTGACATAGTCCACAGTGTGATGAAGGGCTCAAGCCAGAATCATTGATTATGCTCATTTCTCTTTGCCATATGAAGTAGACTGTTAGATCTGCAGGGTTCTCCAGCATTGTATTTGTACTCAAGGATGATTTCTTTCTTTTAATTCTCCTTCTAGAACAAACTTCACTGCTTCTCACACAATATGTTTTGCTCTATCTTCCAGGTAACAACGTGGCGTTAGGATCCAGGACCACACAGTCCAGCACTTCGGGTCGAGCTGGGGCCAATCGAGCCACCGACGGCAACAAAGACAACAGCTGCACGCAGACAAAGCGAAGCAACGGGCCTTGGTGGAGAGTCGACCTAAACGAAACCTTTGCTGTGTCCGCTGTACGAATCAGTAGCAGAAGGAACTGCTGCTCCGAATGGCTCCTGGGAGCCGAGATCCGCATCGGAACTTCATTGCGCGACAACGGGAACTTCAACAGACTGTAAGTGTCCAACAGCGAACACCAGTGCATTTCACGGTCTGTGTCATGAGGTGATAGTGTATGTGCAGAGAATTGGACTGCTGTGTCCTTTATTTCAACTCTGAACCCATCAGAGCAGCTCAGTTCGTGTAGCGGTTAGTGCAACGCTGCTACAGTGATGGAGATTCATGCGTGAACCCGGCGCTGTCTGCACAGAGCATGTAGGTGTCTTGTGCGTTCCCTCCGGGTGGTCCGGCTTCCGCGCCCCCTAAAGAACCCATGACATCATCAGTTAATTGGGTGTGATTGGGAGGAACTGTCACGTGGGCCGAAAGGTCCTGTTACGGAGATGTATATCTCCATTAAGAACAAAATCGAGTCAGGGTATTAACCACTGTTCAAGACATGATAGATGGATAAATGATCCACAGATGATGACCACAAACCCACAGCTAGAGTGGATCAACCCAAATGCTGGGTCACTAATCCATGAGTTTCACGGTGCTTTCAACCTCGCTAAATGGGGGATGATTGGAAGGGTCAAGAGAAAGGAGGAGAATTGTACATGAAACGTCTTCACTAAAATCCTGAGGTCTCATTATTATGGGCGTTACCAACTGACAATTGCAGAGATAAAACCTGTCGTGCACACTCGCCCAAATTGCCCAATGCTCCAGAATATGTTTGTGTTTGCTTCTCATCTTGGGGTAAAGGCGATTGTATCTAAAGCAGTTGTTAGATCTTACAGTGTTTGATTAGAACATACTGATGGGTATGTGCGATGGGCTGCAAATTAGAGCTGTGCTGCCATCATTCACCAGCACCCTATTTCAGATATTTGTGGGGATGGAGATCCTTCCTATTCACCGTGCGTCCCATGTCTTTCAGCTGTGGTACCGTCAAATTCTCTTCTGCATCGACGCTTACTTTCAGTTGTGGCGGATTTACGGGTCGATATGTGAACATTATCATCCCCGGTCCTGGTAGAATCCTGACCCTGTGCGAAGTTGAGGTGTTTGGTTCCAAACTCCCCTCACTGGAAGGAGCAGGTAGGGTTCAAAAGCCCTTCAAGACTCTTGTTGATTCCTGTGACCTCAGTGTGCACCAATGGATTCCACACCAATAGAAACACAATTCTATTTCATTCATTGATATTTAGAGGGACATGATCTATGAGCAGTGATGTGTTGAGGCTTAAGTTCGGAATGGAGGTGGGGGGGGGTTCATTTTGAGCATGGTGGAGAGTTTTGAGCTTATTTCTAAAAGGGTGTGTGCACATTGAGATGGTTCAGAGATGAATGGCAAGAATGATACTTGGAATGAAGGTATTAGCAGATAATGAATATTTGATTTGTCTTGGTCTGCACTCCTTGGAGATCAGAAGAACGAGAGGCTTTTCAAAAAAGCTCTCAGCATGTTGAAAGGTTGGGCATCTTCGATGGGAAGGGTAAGGCCATGAGGATTTGTAGAATGTATGCAAGTTTGTTTTCTAAACAAGCATGTCGAGGAGCCAATGAGTGAACAGACCATTCTAGACCTGGTATTGAGTAATGAGGAAGGGTTAGTTAGCAATGTTGTTGGGAGAAGCCCCTTTAGGCAAGAGTGACCACTATATGGTGGAATTCTTTATTATGATTGAGAGTGACAGTTCCATCAAATAGAAAGGTTCTGAACTTAAATAAGGGTAAGTGATGGTATGAGCCATGAATTGGCAAAGATTGATTGGCAAATAAAGAATTAACGGTGGAAATGCAATGACAATAATTTAAAAATAGCTTGGATGAAATACAACAATTGTACATCCAAGTTTGGGAAAAGAACAAATCAAGGAAGGTCGTGCATCCGTGGCCAAGAAGGGACATCAAGGAGAGAATCAAATCCAAAGAAGCAGCATATAAATAGTCAGAACGAAAATAGTATCCCTGAGGATCAGGAGAAATTCAGAGTTCAACCGAGGAGGACAAAGGGATTAATTAGGAAAGGGAAAAGGGATTATGAGAGAAAGCTGGCAGGGAAAATAAAAAATGACTAAAAACCTTTATGGATATGTAAAGGGGAAGAGGTTAGTTATAGACAAATGTGGGTCCATTTGAGTTAGAATCAAGTACATTGAACATGGGGAATAAGGACATGGCAAATCAGTTGAATAACTACTTTAGTTCTGTCTTCACTACAGAAAACATAAATAATCTTCAGGATATAGTAGGGGATCGAGGATCTAATGTGAGAGAAGGACTGAAGGAAATGAATACAAGTCGAGAGGTTGTGGTTGGTAAATTGAAGGGATTAAAGGCAGATAAATCCTCAGGGCCGATGGTCTGTATCCCAGGGTGCTTGAGGAAGTAGTTCAAGAAATAGTGGATGCATCAGTGATAATTTTTCAAAACTCTTTAGATTCTGGATTAGTTCTTGATAATTGGAGGGTGGCAAACGTAACCCCACTTTTTAAGAAGCCAGAGAGAAAATGGGAAAGTCTCGATTAGTTAGCCTGACATCGGTAGTGGGCAAAATGCTGGAGTCAGTTATTAAAGATACGATTGCATCACATTTAGAAAGTCGTCATATCATCGGACAGAATCTGCATTGTTTTATGAAGGGAAAATCGTGTCTGACAAATCTAATAGAACTTTTTGAGGATGTAACTAGTAGAGTGGGTGAGGGAGAACCAGTGGATGTGGGATATCTGGATATTCAGAGACTTTTGATAAGGTGTCACACAGGAGATTTGTGTACAAACAAAGTACACCGTATAGAAGGGATGGGATTGAGGTGGGTACAAAATTGGTTGACAGACATGAAGCTAAGAGTAGGAATAAGTGGGTTCTTTTCCAAATGGCATCCAGTGACTAGTGGGGAACCACAAGGCTCAGTGCTGGGACCCCAGTTATCTCCAATATATATCAATGCCTTAGGTGAGGCAATAGAAATCAGTATCTCCAAGTGTGCCAACGACACGAAGCCGGGTGGCAGGGTTAGCGGTGTAGAGGATGCTAAGAGGATGCAGGGTGACTTGGGCAAGTTAGGTGAGTGGGCCAATGCGTGGCAGACGCAATGTAATGTGGATAAATGTGAGGTTGTCTACTTTAGAGACAAGAACAGGAGAGGATTATTACCTAAATGGGATCCAATTAGGAAAAGGAGAGATGCAACGAGACCTGGGTGTCGCTCTGTACCCGTCATTGAAAGTGGGTGAGCAGGTAGAGCAGGTAGTTAGGAAAGCGAATGGGATGTTGACATACATAGCTAGAGGATTCGAGTACAGGAGCAGAGAGGTTCTACTACAGCCGTACATGTCCTTGGTGAGACCACACACGGAGTATTGTGTACTAAAATAAAATTTCAGGGCTCGTTAATGAAGAAGACAAAGGCTGTGTCATTAACCAGGAATCATGGCTTTTATTAGCAGAAATAGTGGTACAATAATGAATGCATACACAGTTGTACGCAAGGGAGTGTCTTTCGTGGTAAATATAATACACGTCCAATGTCAATAAAACTATCTAGGCACAGTGAAAGACTGACAGCATGACACAGATTCCCCAAAGTTTTGGTCTCCTTATCTGAGGAAAGACATCCTGACTATAGAGGTAGTGGAAAGAAGGTTCACTAGATTGATAGCAGGGATGGCAGGACTTAGATAGGAAGAACGGCTGGATCGACTAGGCTTATACTCGCTGGAATTTAGAAGATTGAGGTAAGATCTTATAGCAATGAGTAGGAGGGGGAGGACGTGGACCTGTCCTCGGGCCTGCGCAAAGGAGCTTTTAGGTGGAGTGCAGTGCGCGCAGTACTGGCAATGTATAGCACTCTTAAGGAACTGGACAGGCTAGATGCAGGAAGATTTTTCCTGATGTTGGGGAAAACCAGAACCAGGGGTCACAGTTTAATGATAAGGGGGAAGCCTTTTAGGACTGAGATGAGATTTTTTTTTCTTGACTAGTCATGGTTTCAAAGGCACAGGAGTTGGGCTGAGTGGTAGAATGGGCCAGCCAATCCTGGAATGTTGGAGCTGACTTGGCGGGTCAAATGGCCTCTATATCATAATCCTATGGTCTTATGGCTGAAGCACCGATTACAGGATCTCCATATGTATATACCTGACTAAAGCTACAGTTTCTGGAATAAGAACTAGGTAAAATCTTTTGGAGGAATTAAACCGGTCACGTGTCTCGAGTGGATGCATAAAAATGAGGCACATTTACCACCCGAACCCTTCATCAAGGCAGTGAAGGGTTTTAACCTCACTGACAAAAGACAAAGGAGGGAAAACACAACACCCAACCCCAACCAACCAATTTTCCCCTGCAACCGCTGCAACCGTGTCTGCCTGTCCCACATCAGACTTGTCAGCCACAAACGAGCCTGCAGCTGACGTGGACATTTACCCCCTCCATAAATCTTCGTCCGCGAAGCCAAGCCAAAGAAGAAGAAAGAAGAAAGCAGCTCCACGTGTCGAACACACTTGTTTTCCCCGCTAAGAATGCCTGCAGAGGATTGTGCTTCACTCTGATGATCCCTGTTTAAATCTGCGGCTCTGAAACCGTTGAACCGATGCACCCACACGCAGTAGCTGATTAGCGATAAGCACCAGAAAGGGGCAGAGAAGAGGCAAAGAAAAGGGAAATGTGGAAGGAAGTTCTAGGTGAACAAGTCCACACTGAGGCTCACTGCAGAGAAATAGGATGATCTCTTCCTCAATGAAAGTTTTCTGCCACATTTCCCAAGGGCGTCTCAGTCACCACATTTAGAACATACACAGTACAGGCCTTTCGGCCCTCAATGCTGTTCAGACCCATTTATCCCTAAAGAAGTAGAAAACTCGGAACAAGCCACGCTGCCAGTGGGGCGATCACCCTGCTCAATGCCTCCATGATATCACAGAACTTTACCACCCCTATACATGATGGGAGAATTGACGAAAAAATCAGGCCATTCTCAATTGGTTGGAGTGGAAGACATATCCCCACCAAAGATGATGGGATTGATCTTGCTGGTTTATTGAAGTTGGATGAGAGTTCGATGGTTTGGTAGTTGTTTTCAAATTGGCGCCATGCAATTCTCTGTTTCCCTCATCAACAGCCAACGTGGCCCTCGGAGCATCGGCCGTGCAATCGAGCACGTTTCAACGAGGTGCTGCTCAGCGAGCCATTGATGGCAAGACCAGCAGCGCCTGGAAGCAGGGCTCCTGCACGCACACCAAGACAAGCAAGGATCCCTGGTGGCGAGTGGACCTGAAGGGAATTTTCAACGTGTCCATTGTGAGGATCACCAACAGAAGAGACTGCTGCTCCAAACGGCTCCAAGGCGCCGAGATACGAATTGGAAGCACCCTGCACAACGAAGGGAATTCCAACAGACTGTAAGTACTCTTCAACAAACGCCGGGTCTTCACAGCTGTGGTCTGAGAGTTCCATTGTTGATATTATGTTGAAGATTAATAAGCATGGATAGAGTGGTAATATGAGGATAACGTATTGAGTATCTTACTGTACAGGAAAATATATCTTTGCCGTAGAGATCCAATAATGAGGGTTACAGTTCAAGAATGGGAGACCACGTCTCCAGCAATGAAGTCTCCAGTACACGTCAGGAAATGGTCACAGTATGGTTTGATGCGGTGCAGACTCGGACTTCATGTAGATTCTGGCCTGTGCTCACCTATATCTCTTTCAGCTGCGGAACCGTACATGCTGATAACGGAACGACGTTCACGTTCAGTTGCGTTGGCTTCAGGGGTCGATTTGTGAACATTATTATCCGAGGCCAGAGTAAAATCCTGACCCTGTGCGAGGTGGAGGTCTTCGCTTCCGCACTGCCCGAATTGGAATATGATGGTAGGTCACGCGCAAACACTTTGAATCACAGAATTGTTGCGGGAGCTTTTGCAAGAGGCTCCTGATGGATGTTATTTGCAAAAGGCAACAAATGCAACAAGAGGCAGTAGCAGCTTTGTCTGGAAACCAGAACTTACTGTCAGGACGGTCAGGTCATCTTTCCAGGCAGAGAGGAGAAAAAACAGGCTTTTCTCTCAGAGAGGAGGGAATGAGAGAGAGGGAGGAGAGACACAGACATCGGTTCCAGAGGGGCAAGCTGACAACCTTTGGAAGACGGCCGGGTCAATGGAGAGGACGGGCTGTCCGGTGTTTCTCCTGGAATAGAAAGGAACTCTGTGGTGACCTGAAACAAGAAAAACTCTCTCTGATAACCATCAAGAACCCTTCTGAGTGTTGACCATTGACCTGTTAAGTACCAAAGCCTAGTGAACGTTATTAATGTTAACTTCTCTGCAAAGTAGAGCATTGGCTGAAACCAGTGAGATTGGACTGTGAACCAAAGAACTTTGCTGAACTTAAAAAGAAATGACTCACATGTGAGCTTAAAATTGGAAGGGGGTTAGGTAGATTGTGAGTCAATAGCGATAAGTTAAAGTTTGATTCTATTTTCATGTTCAAAGATAATTAAAAGCACCTTTTGTTTAAAGAACCCTTTGTCGTGGTGCTTATCTATAGCTACTGGGTTTTGGGGTCCTCTGGACTCGTAACAACAGCCTCCTCCTTGAGTTTCTCATACATTCATCCCTCCCCACCAATCGCACAGGGGAACCTTCCACTGCGGCCGCATGAGGTGCCACAGTCGTGCCACACCTCCTCCAGCACCACAGTCTGGGGCCTGAACCAATCCTTTCAGCGAAGCAACGCTTGACAGGGTGCAGAATGTGAGATCGCTTTGCTGAACACATTTATTCTACCCGCATCAGTGCCGGGGACAGCCCAGTAGCTAACCATTTCAGTTCTGTGTCACATTCCCATCTACTATTCCAACAAGAGTACCTGGAAATTGGAGGGAATAGTCCACGATTTTACGACTGGGTTTAACTCTGCAGACGATTGCATTAAAATCGACTTCTCTGGTTTCCGATAAAAGACTTTTGGTTCTCCCACCCTTCCCTTTAGCCTGTCTTTGCCAGCCTCCTCTCTCAATATCACCCCAGCCATCTCCCCCCTCGAGCTGCTGTACCCTCCCACCCTTCGACTTTCCTTCCTTTGGGACCATGTTCCTTCCCTAGCACCTCTCGCCATTACCATATTTTTGGATATCTGCTGACATAGTCCACAGTGTGAAGAAGGGCTCAAGCCAGAATCGTTGATTATGCTCATTTCTCTTTGCCATATGAAGTAGACTGTTAGATCTGCAGGGTTCTCCAGCATTGTATTTGTACTCAAGGATGATTTCTTTCTTTTAATTCTCCTTCTAGAACGAACTTCACTGCTTCTCACACAATACGTTTTGCTCTATCTTCCAGGTAACAACGTGGCGTTAGGATCCAGGACCACGCAGTCCAGCACTTCGGGTCGAGCTGGGGCCAATCGAGCCACCGACGGCAACAAAGACAACAGCTGCATGCAGACAAAGCGAAGCAACGGGCCTTGGTGGAGAGTCGACTTAAACGAAACCTTTGCTGTGTCCGCTGTACGAATCAGTAGCAGAAGGAACTGCTGCTCCGAATGGCTCCTGGGTGCCGAGATCCGCATCGGAACTTCATTGCGCGACAACGGGAACTTAAACAGACTGTAAGTGTCCAACAGCGAACACCAGTGCATTTCACGGTCTGTGTCATGAGGTGATAGTGTATGTGCAGAGAATTGGACTGCTGTGTCCTTTATTTCAACTCTGAACCCATCAGAGCAGCTCAGTTCGTGTAGCGGTTAGTGCAACGCTGCTACAGTGATGGTGATTCATGCGTGAACCCGGCGCTGTCTGCACAGAGCTTGTAGGTGTCTTGTGGGTTCCCTCCGGGTGGTCCTGCTTCTGCGCCCCCTAAAGAACCCACGACATCATCAGTTAATTGGGTGTGATTGGGAGGAACTGTCACGCGGGCTGAAAGGTCCTGTTACAGAGCTGTATATGTACATTAAGAAGAAAATTGAGCCAGGGTATTAACCACTGTTCAAGACATGATAGATGGATAAATGATCCACAGATGATGACCACAAACCCACAGCTAGAGTGGATCAACCCAAATGCTGGGTCACTAATCTATGAGTTTCACGGTGCTTTCAACTTCGCTAAATGGGGGATGATTGGAAGGGTCAAGAGAAAGGAGGAGGATTGTACATGAAACGTCTTCACTAAAATCCTGAGGTCTCGTTATTATGTGCGTTACCAACTGACAATTGCAGAGATAAAATCTGTTGTGCACACTCGCCCAAATTGCCCAGTGCTCCAGAATATGTTTGTGTTTGCTTCTCATCTTGGGGTAAAGGCGGTTGTATCTAAAGCAGTTGTTAGATCTTACAGTGTTTGATTAGAACATACTGATGGGTATGTGCGATGGGCTGCAAATTAGAGCTGTGCTGCCATCATTCACCAGCACCCTATTTCTGATATTTGTGGGGATGGAGATCCTTCCTATTCACTGTGCGTAACATGTCTTTCAGCTGTGGTACCGTCAAATTCTCTTCTGCATCGACGCTTACTTTCAGTTGTGGTGGATTTACGGGTCGATATGTGAACATCATCATCCCCGGTCCTGGTAGAATCCTGACCCTGTGTGAAGTTGAGGTGTTTGGTTCCAAGCTCCCCTCACTGGAAGGAGCAGGTAGGGTTCAAAAGCCCTTCAAGGCTCTTGTTGATTCCTGTGACCTCAGTGTGCACCAATGGATTCCACACCAATAGAAACACAATTCTATTTCATTCATTGATGTTTAGAGGGACATGATCTATGAGCAGTGATGTGTTAAGGCTTAAGTTCGCACTGGAGGGGGGGGGGTTCATTTGGAGCATAGTGGAGAGTTTTGAACTTATTTCTAAAAGGGTGTGTGCACATTGAGATGGTTCAGAGATGAATGGCAAGAATGATACTTGGAATGAAGGTATTAGCAGATAAGGAATATTTGATTTGTCTTGGTCTGCACTCCTTGGAGATCAGAAGAACGAGAGGCTTTTCAAAACAGCTCTCAGCATGTTGAAAGGTTGGAAATCGTCGATGGGAAGGGTAAGGTCATGAGGATTTTTAGAATGTATGCGAGTTTGTTTTCTAAACAAGCATGTCGAGGTACCAATGAGGGAACAGACCATTCTAGACCTGGTATTGAGTAATGAGGAAGGGTTAGTTAGCAAAGTTGTTGGGAGAAGCCCCTTAGGCAAGAGTGACCACCATATGGTGGAATTCTTTGTTATGATGGAGAGTGACATTTCCATCAAATACAAAGGTTCTGAACTTTACGAAGGGAAAGTGATGGTATGAGCCATTAATTGGCTAAGATTGATTGGCAAATAAAGGATTAACGGTGGAAATGCACTGACAATTATTTGAAGATGGCTTGGATGAAATACAACAATTGTACATCCAAGTTTGGGAAAAGAACAAATCAAGGAAGGTCATGCATCCGTGGCCAAGAAGGGACATCAAGGAGAGAATCAAATCCAAAGAAGCAGCATATAAATACTCAGAACAGTATCCCTGAGGATCGGGAGACATTCGGAGTTCAACCGAGGAGGACTAAGGGATTAATTAGGAAAGGGAAAAGGGATTATGAGAGAAAGCTGGCAGGGAAAATAAAAAATGACTAAAAACCTATATGGATATGTAAAGGGGAAGAGGTTAGTTATAGACAAATGTGGGTCCATTTGAGTTAGAATCAAGTACATTGAACATGGGGAATAAGGACATGGCAAATCAGTTGAATAACTACTTTAGTTCTGCCTTCACTACAGAAAACATAAATAATCTTCAGGATATAGTAGGGGATCGAGGATCTAATGTGAGAGAAGGACTGAAGGAAATGAATACAAGTCGAGAGGTTGTGTTTGGTAAATTGAAGGGATTAAAGGCAGATAAATCCTCAGGGCCGATGGTCTGTATCCCAAGGTGCTTGATGAAGTAGTTCAAGAAATAGCGGATGCATCAGTGATAATTTTTCAAAACTCTTTAGATTCTAGATTAGTTCTCGATAAATGGAGGGTGGCAAACGTAAACCCACTTTTTAAGAAGCCAGAGAGAGAGAAAATGGGAAAGTCTCGATCAGTTAGCCTGACATCGGTAGTGGGGAAAATGCTGGAGTCAGTTATTAAAGATACGATTGCAGTACATTTAGAAAGTCGTCATATCATCGGACAGAATCTGCATGGTTTTATGAAGGGAAAATCGTGTCTGACAAATCTAATAGAACTTTTTGAGGATGTAACTAGTAGAGTGGGTGAGGGAGAACCAGTGGATGTGGGATATCTGGATGTTCAGAGGCTTTTGATAAGGTGTCACACAGGAGATTAGTGTACAAACAAAGTACAACGTATAGGAGGGATGGGATTGAGGTGGGTACAAAATTGGTTGACAGACAGGAAGCTAAGAGTAGGAATAAGTGGGTTCTTTTCCAAATGGCAGGCAGTGACTAGTGGGGAACCGCAAGGCTCAGTGCTGGCACCCCAGTTACCTCCAATATATATCAATGCCTTAGATGAGGGAATAGAAATCCGTATCTCCAAGTTTGCCGACGACACGAAGCCGGGTGGCAGGGTTAGCCATGTAGAGGATGATAAGAGGATGCAGGGTGACTTGGGCAAGTTAGGTGAGTGCACCAATGCGTGGCAGACGCAATGTAATGTGGATAAATGTGAGCTTGTCCACTTTAGAGACAAGAACAGGAGAGGATTATTACCTAAATGGGGTCCAATTAGGAAAAGGAGAGATGCAACGAGACCTGGGTGTCGCTGTGTAACCGTCATTGAAAGTGGGCGTGCAGGTAGAGCAGGTAGTTAGGAAGGCGAATGGTATGTTGACATACATAGCAAGAGGATTCGAGTACAGGAGCAGAGAGGTTCTACTACAGCCGTACATGTCCTTGGTGAGACCACACACGGAGTATTGTGTACTAAAATAAAATTTCAGGGCTCGTTAATGAAGAAGACAAAGGCTGTGTCATTAACCAGGAATCATGGCTTTTATTAGCAGAAATAGTGGTACAATAATGAATGCATACACAGTTGTACGCAAGGGGAGTGTCTTTAGTGGTAAAGATAATACACGTCCAATGTCAATAAAACTGTCTAGGCACAGTGAAAGACTGACAGCATGACACAGATTCCCCAAAGTTTTGGTCTCCTTATCTGAGGAAAGACATCCTGACTATAGAGGTAGTGGAAAGAAGGTTCACTAGATTGATAGCAGGGATGGCAGGACTTAGATAGGAAGAACGGCTGGATCGACTAGGCTTATACTCGCTGGAATTTAGAAGATTGAGGGAGGATCTTATAGCAATGTATAACACTCTTAAGGAACTGGACAGGCTTGATGCAGGAAGATTTTTCCTGATGTTGGGGAAAACCAGAACCAGGGGTCACAGTTTAATGATAAGGGGGAAGCCTTTTAGGACTGAGATGAGATTTTTTTTTCTTGACTAGTCATGGTTTCAAAGGCACAGGAGTTGGGCTGAGTGGTAGAATGGGCCAGCCAATCCTGGAATGTTGGAGCTGACTTGGCGGGTCAAATGGCCTCTATATCATAATCCTATGGTCTTATGGCTGAAGCACCGATTACAGGATCTCCATATGTGTATACCTGACTAAAGCTACAGTTTCTGGAATAAGAACTGGGTAAAATCTTTTGGAGGAATTAAACCGGTCACGTGTCTCGAGTGGATGCATAAAAATGAGGCACATTAACCTCCCGAACCCTTCATCAAGGCAGTGAAGGGTTTTAACCTCACTGACAAAAGACAAAGGAGGAAAAACACAACACCCAACCCCAACCAACCAATTTTCCCCTGCAACCACTGCAACCGTGTCTGCCTGTCCCACATCAGACTTGTCAGCCACAAACGAGCCTGCAGCTGACGTGGACATTTACCCCCTCCATAAATCTTCGTCCGCGAAGCCAAGCCAAAGAAGAAGAAAGAAGAAAGCAGCTCCACGTGTCGAACACACTTGTTTTCCCCGCTAAGAATGCCTGCAGCGGATTGTGCTTCACTTCGATGATCCCTGTTTAAATCTGCGGCTCTGAAACCGTTGAACCGATGCACCCACACGCAGTAGCTGATTAGCGATAAGCACCAGAAAGGGGCAGAGAAGAGGCAAAGAAAAGGGAAATGTGGAAGGAAGTTCTAGGTGAACAAGTCCACACTGAGGCTCACTGCAGAGAAATAGGATGATCTCCTCCTCAATGAAAGTTTTCTGCCACATTTCCCAAGGGCGTCTCAGTCACCACATTTAGAACATACACAGTACAGGCCCTTCGGCCCTCGATGCTGTGCAGACCCATTTATCCCTAAAGAAGTACAAAACTCTCCATACTTTTAATTGTTCCTTCACCCATGGGCCTGTGTCACTCTCTTAAATGCCCCTATTGGTTTAGTCCCCACCACCCTTCCAGGAAAGTGATTGATTATGGTTTCTGGTTTTTATGTATCACTTACATGAACCACTCACCCAGATGGCCAACTGCTGTTTTGTGAATGGACCCCCACAGCCTGGCGTCTTTCACATCGGAACAAGCCACGCTGCCAGTGGGGCGATCACACTGCTCAATGCCTCCATGATATCACAGAACTTTACCACCCCTATACATGACGGGAGGATTGACGAAAAAATCAGGCCATTCTCAATTGGTTGGAGTGGAAGACAAATCCCCACCAAAGATGATGGGATTGATCTTGCTGGTTTATTGAAGTTGGATGAGAGTTCGACGGTTTGGTAGTTGTTTTCAAATTGGCGCCATGCAATTTTCTGTTTCCCTCATCAACAGCCAACGTGGCCCTCGGAGCATCGGCCGTGCAGTCGAGCACGTTTCAACGAGGTGCTGCTCAGCGAGCCATTGATGGCAAGACCAGCAGCGCCTGGAAGCAGCGCTCCTGCACGCACACCAAGACAAGCAAGGATCCCTGGTGGCGAGTGGACCTGAAGGGAATTTTCAACGTGTCCGTTGTGAGGATCACCAACAGAAGAGACTGCTGCTCCAAACGGCTCCAAGGCGCCGAGATACGAATTGGAAGCACCCTGTACAACGAAGGGAATTCCAACAGACTGTAAGTACTCTTCAACAAACGCCGGGTCTTCACAGCTGTGGTCTGAGAGTTCCATTGTTGATATTACGTTGAAGACTAATAGGCGTGGATAGAGTGGTAATATGAGGATAACGTATTGAGTATCTTACTGTACAGGAAAATATATCTTTGCCGTAGAGATCCAATAATGAGGGTTACAGTTCAAGAATGGGAGACCACGTCTCCAGCAATGAAGTCTCCAGTACACGTCAGGAAATGGTCACAGTATGGTTTGATGCGGTGCAGACTCGGACTTCATGTAGATTCTGGCCTGTGCTCACCTATATCTCTTTCAGCTGCGGAACCGTACATGCTGATAACGGAACGACGTTCACGTTCAGTTGCGTTGGCTTCAGGGGTCGATTTGTGAACATTATTATCCGAGGCCAGAGTAAAATCCTGACCCTGTGCGAGGTGGAGGTCTTCGCTTCCGCACTGCCCGAATTGGAATATGATGGTAGGTCACGCGCAAACACTTTGAATCACAGAATTGTTGCGGGAGCTTTTGCAAGAGGCTCCTGATGGATGTTATATGCAAAAGGCAACAAATGCAACAAGAGGCAATAGCAGCTTTGTCTGGAAACCAGAACTTACTGTCAGGAAGGTCAGGTCATCTTTCCAGGCAGAGAGGAGAAAAAACAGGCTTTTCTCTCAGAGAGGAGGGAATGAGAGAGAGGGAGGAGAGACACAGACATCGGTTCCAGAGGGGAAAGCTGACAACCTTTGGAAGACGGCCTGGTCAATGGAGAGGACGGGCTGTCCGGTGTTTCTCCTGGAATAGAAAGGAACTCTGTGGTGACCTGAAACAAGAAAAACTCTCTCTGATAACCATCAAGAACCCTTCTGAGTGTTGACCATTGACCTGTTAAGTACCAAAGCCTAGTGAACATTATTAATGTTAACTTCTCTGCAAAGTAGAGCATTGGCTGAAACCAGTGAGATTGGACTGTGAACCAAAGAACTTTGCTGAACTTAAAAAGAAATGACTCACATGTGAGCTTAAAATTGGAAGGGGGTTAGGTAGATTGTGAGTCAATAGCGATAAGTTAAAGTTTGATTCTATTTTCATGTTCAAAGATAAATAAAAGCACCTTTTGTTTAAAGAACCCTTTGTCGTGGTGCTTATCTATAGCTACTGGGTTTTGGGGTCCTCTGGACTCGTAACAACAGCCTCCTCCTTGAGTTTCTCATACATTCATCCCTCCCCACCAATCGCACAGGGGAACCTTCCACTGCGGCCGCATGAGGTGCCACAGTCGTGCCACACCTCCTCCAGCACCACAGTCTGGGGCCTGAACCAATCCTTTCAGCGAAGCAACGCTTGACAGGGCGCAGAATGTGAGATCGCTTTGCTGAACACATTTATTCTACCCGCATCAGTGACGGGGACAGCCCAGTAGCTAACCATTTCAGTTCTGTGTCACATTCACATCTACTATCCCAACAAGAGAACCTGGAAATTGGAGCGAACAGTCCACGATTTTATGACTGGGTTTAACTCTCCAGACGATTGCATTAAAATTGACTTCTCTGCTTTCTGATAAAAGATTTTTGGTTCTCCCACCCTTCCCTTTAGTCTGTTTTTGCCACCCTCCTCTCTCAATATCACCACAACCATCTCCCCCCTCGAACTGCTGTTCCCTCCCACCCTTCGACTTTCCTTCCTTTGGGACCATGTTCCTTCCCTAGCCCCTCTCGCCATTACCATATTTTTGGATGTCTGCTGACATAGTCCACAGTGTGATGAAGGGCTCAAGCCAGAATCATTGATTATGCTCATTTCTCTTTGCCATATGAAGTAGACTGTTAGATCTGCAGGGTTCTCCAGCATTGTATTTGTACTCAAGGATGATTTCTTTCTTTTAATTCTCCTTCTAGAACAAACTTCACTGCTTCTCACACAATATGTTTTGCTCTATCTTCCAGGTAACAACGTGGCGTTAGGATCCAGGACCACACAGTCCAGCACTTCGGGTCGAGCTGGGGCCAATCGAGCCACCGACGGCAACAAAGACAACAGCTGCACGCAGACAAAGCGAAGCAACGGGCCTTGGTGGAGAGTCGACCTAAACGAAACCTTTGCTGTGTCCGCTGTACGAATCAGTAGCAGAAGGAACTGCTGCTCCGAATGGCTCCTGGGAGCCGAGATCCGCATCGGAACTTCATTGCGCGACAACGGGAACTTCAACAGACTGTAAGTGTCCAACAGCGAACACCAGTGCATTTCACGGTCTGTGTCATGAGGTGATAGTGTATGTGCAGAGAATTGGACTGCTGTGTCCTTTATTTCAACTCTGAACCCATCAGAGCAGCTCAGTTCGTGTAGCGGTTAGTGCAACGCTGCTACAGTGATGGAGATTCATGCGTGAACCCGGCGCTGTCTGCACAGAGCATGTAGGTGTCTTGTGCGTTCCCTCCGGGTGGTCCGGCTTCCGCGCCCCCTAAAGAACCCATGACATCATCAGTTAATTGGGTGTGATTGGGAGGAACTGTCACGTGGGCCGAAAGGTCCTGTTACGGAGATGTATATCTCCATTAAGAACAAAATCGAGTCAGGGTATTAACCACTGTTCAAGACATGATAGATGGATAAATGATCCACAGATGATGACCACAAACCCACAGCTAGAGTGGATCAACCCAAATGCTGGGTCACTAATCCATGAGTTTCACGGTGCTTTCAACCTCGCTAAATGGGGGATGATTGGAAGGGTCAAGAGAAAGGAGGAGAATTGTACATGAAACGTCTTCACTAAAATCCTGAGGTCTCATTATTATGGGCGTTACCAACTGACAATTGCAGAGATAAAACCTGTCGTGCACACTCGCCCAAATTGCCCAATGCTCCAGAATATGTTTGTGTTTGCTTCTCATCTTGGGGTAAAGGCGATTGTATCTAAAGCAGTTGATAGATCTTACAGTGTTTGATTAGAACATACTGATGGGTATGTGCGATGGGCTGCAAATTAGAGCTGTGCTGCCATCATTCACCAGCACCCTATTTCAGATATTTGTGGGGATGGAGATCCTTCCTATTCACCGTGCGTCCCATGTCTTTCAGCTGTGGTACCGTCAAATTCTCTTCTGCATCGACGCTTACTTTCAGTTGTGGCGGATTTACGGGTCGATATGTGAACATTATCATCCCCGGTCCTGGTAGAATCCTGACCCTGTGCGAAGTTGAGGTGTTTGGTTCCAAACTCCCCTCACTGGAAGGAGCAGGTAGGGTTCAAAAGCCCTTCAAGACTCTTGTTGATTCCTGTGACCTCAGTGTGCACCAATGGATTCCACACCAATAGAAACACAATTCTATTTCATTCATTGATATTTAGAGGGACATGATCTATGAGCAGTGATGTGTTGAGGCTTAAGTTCGGAATGGAGGTGGGGGGGGTTCATTTTGAGCATGGTGGAGAGTTTTGAGCTTATTTCTAAAAGGGTGTGTGCACATTGAGATGGTTCAGAGATGAATGGCAAGAATGATACTTGGAATGAAGGTATTAGCAGATAATGAATATTTGATTTGTCTTGGTCTGCACTCCTTGGAGATCAGAAGAACGAGAGGCTTTTCAAAAAAGCTCTCAGCATGTTGAAAGGTTGGGCATCTTCGATGGGAAGGGTAAGGCCATGAGGATTTGTAGAATGTATGCAAGTTTGTTTTCTAAACAAGCATGTCGAGGAGCCAATGAGTGAACAGACCATTCTAGACCTGGTATTGAGTAATGAGGAAGGGTTAGTTAGCAATGTTGTTGGGAGAAGCCCCTTTAGGCAAGAGTGACCACTATATGGTGGAATTCTTTATTATGATTGAGAGTGACAGTTCCATCAAATAGAAAGGTTCTGAACTTAAATAAGGGTAAGTGATGGTATGAGCCATGAATTGGCAAAGATTGATTGGCAAATAAAGAATTAACGGTGGAAATGCAATGACAATAATTTAAAAATAGCTTGGATGAAATACAACAATTGTACATCCAAGTTTGGGAAAAGAACAAATCAAGGAAGGTCGTGCATCCGTGGCCAAGAAGGGACATCAAGGAGAGAATCAAATCCAAAGAAGCAGCATATAAATAGTCAGAACGAAAATAGTATCCCTGAGGATCAGGAGAAATTCAGAGTTCAACCGAGGAGGACAAAGGGATTAATTAGGAAAGGGAAAAGGGATTATGAGAGAAAGCTGGCAGGGAAAATAAAAAATGACTAAAAACCTTTATGGATATGTAAAGGGGAAGAGGTTAGTTATAGACAAATGTGGGTCCATTTGAGTTAGAATCAAGTACATTGAACATGGGGAATAAGGACATGGCAAATCAGTTGAATAACTACTTTAGTTCTGTCTTCACTACAGAAAACATAAATAATCTTCAGGATATAGTAGGGGATCGAGGATCTAATGTGAGAGAAGGACTGAAGGAAATGAATACAAGTCGAGAGGTTGTGGTTGGTAAATTGAAGGGATTAAAGGCAGATAAATCCTCAGGGCCGATGGTCTGTATCCCAGGGTGCTTGAGGAAGTAGTTCAAGAAATAGTGGATGCATCAGTGATAATTTTTCAAAACTCTTTAGATTCTGGATTAGTTCTTGATAATTGGAGGGTGGCAAACGTAACCCCACTTTTTAAGAAGCCAGAGAGAAAATGGGAAAGTCTCGATTAGTTAGCCTGACATCGGTAGTGGGCAAAATGCTGGAGTCAGTTATTAAAGATACGATTGCATCACATTTAGAAAGTCGTCATATCATCGGACAGAATCTGCATTGTTTTATGAAGGGAAAATCGTGTCTGACAAATCTAATAGAACTTTTTGAGGATGTAACTAGTAGAGTGGGTGAGGGAGAACCAGTGGATGTGGGATATCTGGATATTCAGAGACTTTTGATAAGGTGTCACACAGGAGATTTGTGTACAAACAAAGTACACCGTATAGAAGGGATGGGATTGAGGTGGGTACAAAATTGGTTGACAGACATGAAGCTAAGAGTAGGAATAAGTGGGTTCTTTTCCAAATGGCATCCAGTGACTAGTGGGGAACCACAAGGCTCAGTGCTGGGACCCCAGTTATCTCCAATATATATCAATGCCTTAGGTGAGGCAATAGAAATCAGTATCTCCAAGTGTGCCAACGACACGAAGCCGGGTGGCAGGGTTAGCGGTGTAGAGGATGCTAAGAGGATGCAGGGTGACTTGGGCAAGTTAGGTGAGTGGGCCAATGCGTGGCAGACGCAATGTAATGTGGATAAATGTGAGGTTGTCTACTTTAGAGACAAGAACAGGAGAGGATTATTACCTAAATGGGATCCAATTAGGAAAAGGAGAGATGCAACGAGACCTGGGTGTCGCTCTGTACCCGTCATTGAAAGTGGGTGAGCAGGTAGAGCAGGTAGTTAGGAAAGCGAATGGGATGTTGACATACATAGCTAGAGGATTCGAGTACAGGAGCAGAGAGGTTCTACTACAGCCGTACATGTCCTTGGTGAGACCACACACGGAGTATTGTGTACTAAAATAAAATTTCAGGGCTCGTTAATGAAGAAGACAAAGGCTGTGTCATTAACCAGGAATCATGGCTTTTATTAGCAGAAATAGTGGTACAATAATGAATGCATACACAGTTGTACGCAAGGGAGTGTCTTTCGTGGTAAATATAATACACGTCCAATGTCAATAAAACTATCTAGGCACAGTGAAAGACTGACAGCATGACACAGATTCCCCAAAGTTTTGGTCTCCTTATCTGAGGAAAGACATCCTGACTATAGAGGTAGTGGAAAGAAGGTTCACTAGATTGATAGCAGGGATGGCAGGACTTAGATAGGAAGAACGGCTGGATCGACTAGGCTTATACTCGCTGGAATTTAGAAGATTGAGGTAAGATCTTATAGCAATGAGTAGGAGGGGGAGGACGTGGACCTGTCCTCGGGCCTGCGCAAAGGAGCTTTTAGGTGGAGTGCAGTGCGCGCAGTACTGGCAATGTATAGCACTCTTAAGGAACTGGACAGGCTAGATGCAGGAAGATTTTTCCTGATGTTGGGGAAAACCAGAACCAGGGGTCACAGTTTAATGATAAGGGGGAAGTCTTTTAGGACTGAGATGAGATTTTTTTTTCTTGACTAGTCATGGTTTCAAAGGCACAGGAGTTGGGCTGAGTGGTAGAATGGGCCAGCCAATCCTGGAATGTTGGAGCGGACTTGGAGGGTCAAATGGCCTCTATATCATAATCCTATGGTCTTATGGCTGAAGCACCGATTACAGGATCTCCATATGTGTACACCTGACTAAAGCTACAGTTTCTGGAATAAGAACTAGGTAAAATCTTTTGGAGGAATTAAACCGGTCACGTGTCTCGAGTGGATGCATAAAAATGAGGCACATTTACCACCCGAACCCTTCATCAAGGCAGTGAAGGGTTTTAACCTCACTGACAAAAGACAAAGGAGGAAAAACCCAACACCCAACCCCAACCAACCAATTTTCCCCTGCAACCACTGCAACCGTGTCTGCCTGTCCCACATCAGACTTGTCAGCCACAATCGAGCCTGCAGCTGACGTGGACATTTACCCCCTCCATAAATCTTCGTCCGCGAAGCCAAGCCAAAGAAGAAGAAAGAAGAAAGCAGCTCCACGTGTCGAACACACTTGTTTTCCCCGCTAAGAATGCCTGCAGAGGATTGTGCTTCACTTCGATGATCCCTGTTTAAATCTGCGGCACTGAAACCGTTGAACCGATGCACCCACACGCAGTAGCTGATTAGCGATAAGCACCAGAAAGGGGCAGAGAAGAGGCAAAGAAAAGGGAAATGTGGAAGGAAGTTCTAGGTGAACAAGTCCACACTGAGGCTCACTGCAGAGAAATAGGATGATCTCTTCCTCAATGAAAGTTTTCTGCCACATTTCCCAAGGGCGTCTCAGTCACCACATTTAGAACATACACAGTACAGGCCTTTCGGCCCTCAATGCTGTGCAGACCCATTTATCCCTAAAGAAGTACAAAACTCGGAACAAGCCACGCTGCCAGTGGGGCGATCACCCTGCTCAATGCCTCCATGATATCACAGAACTTTACCACCCCTATACATGATGGGAGAATTGACGAAAAAATCAGGCCATTCTCAATTGGTTGGAGTGGAAGACATATCCCCACCAAAGATGATGGGATTGATCTTGCTGGTTTATTGAAGTTGGATGAGAGTTCGATGGTTTGGTAGTTGTTTTCAAATTGGCGCCATGCAATTCTCTGTTTCCCTCATCAACAGCCAACGTGGCCCTCGGAGCATCGGCCGTGCAGTCGAGCACGTTTCAACGAGGTGCTGCTCAGCGAGCCATTGATGGCAAGACCAGCAGCGCCTGGAAGCAGGGCTCCTGCACGCACACCAAGACAAGCAAGGATCCCTGGTGGCGAGTGGACCTGAAGGGAATTTTCAACGTGTCCATTGTGAGGATCACCAACAGAAGAGACTGCTGCTCCAAACGGCTCCAAGGCGCCGAGATACGAATTGGAAGCACCCTGCACAACGAAGGGAATTCCAACAGACTGTAAGTACTCTTCAACAAACGCCGGGTCTTCACAGCTGTGGTCTGAGAGTTCCATTGTTGATATTACGTTGAAGATTAATAAGCATGGATAGAGTGGTAATATGAGGATAACGTATTGAGTATCTTACTGTACAGGAAAATATATCTTTGCCGTAGAGATCCAATAATGAGGGTTACAGTTCCAGAATGGGAGACCACGTCTCCAGCAGTGAAGTCTCCAGTACACGTCAGGAAATGGTCACAGTATGGTTTTATGCGGTGCAGACTCGGACTTCATGTAGATTCTGGCCTGTGCTCACCTATATCTCTTTCAGCTGCGGAACCGTACATGCTGATAACGGAACGACGTTCACGTTCAGTTGCGTTGGCTTCAGGGGTCGATTTGTGAACATTATTATCCGAGGCCAGAGTAAAATCCTGACCCTGTGCGAGGTGGAGGTCTTCGCTTCCGCACTGCCCGAATTGGAATATGATGGTAGGTCACGCGCAAACACTTTGAATCACAGAATTGTTGCGGGAGCTTTTGCAAGAGGCTCCTGATGGATGTTATTTGCAAAAGGCAACAAATGCAACAAGAGGCAGTAGCAGCTTTGTCTGGAAACCAGAACTTACTGTCAGGACGGTCAGGTCATCTTTCCAGGCAGAGAGGAGAAAAAACAGGCTTTTCTCTCAGAGAGGAGGGAATGAGAGAGAGGGAGGAGAGACACAGACATCGGTTCCAGAGGGGCAAGCTGACAACCTTTGGAAGACGGCCGGGTCAATGGAGAGGACGGGCTGTCCGGTGTTTCTCCTGGAATAGAAAGGAACTCTGTGGTGACCTGAAACAAGAAAAACTCTCTCTGATAACCATCAAGAACCCTTCTGAGTGTTGACCATTGACCTGTTAAGTACCAAAGCCTAGTGAACGTTATTAATGTTAACTTCTCTGCAAAGTAGAGCATTGGCTGAAACCAGTGAGATTGGACTGTGAACCAAAGAACTTTGCTGAACTTAAAAAGAAATGACTCACATGTGAGCTTAAAATTGGAAGGGGGTTAGGTAGATTGTGAGTCAATAGCGATAAGTTAAAGTTTGATTCTATTTTCATGTTCAAAGATAATTAAAAGCACCTTTTGTTTAAAGAACCCTTTGTCGTGGTGCTTATCTATAGCTACTGGGTTTTGGGGTCCTCTGGACTCGTAACAACAGCCTCCTCCTTGAGTTTCTCATACATTCATCCCTCCCCACCAATCGCCCAGGGGAACTTTCCACTGCGGCCGCATGAGGTGCCACAGTCGTGCCACACCTCCTCCAGCACCACAGTCTGGGGCCTGAACCAATCCTTTCAGCGAAGCAACGCTTGACAGGGCGCAGAATGTGAGATCGCTTTGCTGAACACATTTATTCTACCCGCATCAGTGCCGGGGACAGCCCAGTAGCTAACCATTTCAGTTCTGTGTCACATTCCCATCTACTATTCCAACAAGAGTACCTGGAAATTGGACGGAATAGTCCACGATTTTACGACTGGGTTTAACTCTGCAGACGATTGCATTAAAATCGACTTCTCTGGTTTCCGATAAAAGACTTTTGGTTCTCCCACCCTTCCCTTTAGCCTGTCTTTGCCAGCCTCCTCTCTCAATATCACCCCAGCCATCTCCCCCCTCGAGCTGCTGTACCCTCCCACCCTTCGACTTTCCTTCCTTTGGGACCATGTTCCTTCCCTAGCCCCTCTCGCCATTACCATATTTTTGGATGTCTGCTGACATAGTCCACAGTGTGAAGAAGGGCTCAAGCCAGAATCGTTGATTATGCTCATTTCTCTTTGCCATATGAAGTAGACTGTTAGATCTGCAGGGTTCTCCAGCATTGTATTTGTACTCAAGGATGATTTCTTTCTTTTAATTCTCCTTCTAGAACGAACTTCACTGCTTCTCACACAATATGTTTTGCTCTATCTTCCAGGTAACAACGTGGCGTTAGGATCCAGGACCACGCAGTCCAGCACTTCGGGTCGAGCTGGGGCCAATCGAGCCACCGACGGCAACAAAGACAACAGCTGCATGCAGACAAAGCGAAGCAACGGGCCTTGGTGGAGAGTCGACTTAAACGAAACCTTTGCTGTGTCCGCTGTACGAATCAGTAGCAGAAGGAACTGCTGCTCCGAATGGCTCCTGGGTGCCGAGATCCGCATCGGAACTTCATTGCGCGACAACGGGAACTTAAACAGACTGTAAGTGTCCAACAGCGAACACCAGTGCATTTCACGGTCTGTGTCATGAGGTGATAGTGTATGTGCAGAGAATTGGACTGCTGTGTCCTTTATTTCAACTCTGAACCCATCAGAGCAGCTCAGTTCGTGTAGCGGTTAGTGCAACGCTGCTACAGTGATGGTGATTCATGCGTGAACCCGGCGCTGTCTGCACAGAGCTTGTAGGTGTCTTGTGGGTTCCCTCCGGGTGGTCCTGCTTCTGCGCCCCCTAAAGAACCCACGACATCATCAGTTAATTGGGTGTGATTGGGAGGAACTGTCACGCGGGCTGAAAGGTCCTGTTACAGAGCTGTATATGTACATTAAGAAGAAAATTGAGCCAGGGTATTAACCACTGTTCAAGACATGATAGATGGATAAATGATCCACAGATGATGACCACAAACCCACAGCTAGAGTGGATCAACCCAAATTCTGGGTCACTAATCTATGAGTTTCACGGTGCTTTCAACTTCGCTAAATGGGGGATGATTGGAAGGGTCAAGAGAAAGGAGGAGGATTGTACATGAAACGTCTTCACTAAAATCCTGAGGTCTCGTTATTATGTGCGTTACCAACTGACAATTGCAGAGATAAAATCTGTTGTGCACACTCGCCCAAATTGCCCAGTGCTCCAGAATATGTTTGTGTTTGCTTCTCATCTTGGGGTAAAGGCGGTTGTATCTAAAGCAGTTGTTAGATCTTACAGTGTTTGATTAGAACATACTGATGGGTATGTGCGATGGGCTGCAAATTAGAGCTGTGCTGCCATCATTCACCAGCACCCTATTTCTGATATTTGTGGGGATGGAGATCCTTCCTATTCACTGTGCGTAACATGTCTTTCAGCTGTGGTACCGTCAAATTCTCTTCTGCATCGACGCTTACTTTCAGTTGTGGTGGATTTACGGGTCGATATGTGAACATCATCATCCCCGGTCCTGGTAGAATCCTGACCCTGTGTGAAGTTGAGGTGTTTGGTTCCAAGCTCCCCTCACTGGAAGGAGCAGGTAGGGTTCAAAAGCCCTTCAAGGCTCTTGTTGATTCCTGTGACCTCAGTGTGCACCAATGGATTCCACACCAATAGAAACACAATTCTATTTCATTCATTGATGTTTAGAGGGACATGATCTATGAGCAGTGATGTGTTAAGGCTTAAGTTCGCACTGGAGGGGGGGGGGGTTCATTTGGAGCATAGTGGAGAGTTTTGAGCTTATTTCTAAAAGGGTGTGTGCACATTGAGATGGTTCAGAGATGAATGGCAAGAATGATACTTGGAATGAAGGTATTAGCAGATAAGGAATATTTGATTTGTCTTGGTCTGCACTCCTTGGAGATCAGAAGAACGAGAGGCTTTTCAAAACAGCTCTCAGCATGTTGAAAGGTTGGAAATCGTCGATGGGAAGGGTAAGGTCATGAGGATTTTTAGAATGTATGCGAGTTTGTTTTCTAAACAAGCATGTCGAGGTACCAATGAGGGAACAGACCATTCTAGACCTGGTATTGAGTAATGAGGAAGGGTTAGTTAGCAAAGTTGTTGGGAGAAGCCCCTTAGGCAAGAGTGACCACCATATGGTGGAATTCTTTATTATGATGGAGAGTGACATTTCCATCAAATACAAAGGTTCTGAACTTTACGAAGGGAAAGTGATGGTATGAGCCATTAATTGGCTAAGATTGATTGGCAAATAAAGGATTAACGGTGGAAATGCACTGACAATTATTTGAAGATGGCTTGGATGAAATACAACAATTGTACATCCAAGTTTGGGAAAAGAACAAATCAAGGAAGGTCATGCATCCGTGGCCAAGAAGGGACATCAAGGAGAGAATCAAATCCAAAGAAGCAGCATATAAATACTCAGAACAGTATCCCTGAGGATCGGGAGACATTCGGAGTTCAACCGAGGAGGACTAAGGGATTAATTAGGAAAGGGAAAAGGGATTATGAGAGAAAGCTGGCAGGGAAAATAAAAAATGACTAAAAACCTATATGGATATGTAAAGGGGAAGAGGTTAGTTATAGACAAATGTGGGTCCATTTGAGTTAGAATCAAGTACATTGAACATGGGGAATAAGGACATGGCAAATCAGTTGAATAACTACTTTAGTTCTGCCTTCACTACAGAAAACATAAATAATCTTCAGGATATAGTAGGGGATCGAGGATCTAATGTGAGAGAAGGACTGAAGGAAATGAATACAAGTCGAGAGGTTGTGTTTGGTAAATTGAAGGGATTAAAGGCAGATAAATCCTCAGGGCCAATGGTCTGTATCCCAAGGTGCTTGATGAAGTAGTTCAAGAAATAGCGGATGCATCAGTGATAATTTTTCAAAACTCTTTAGATTCTAGATTAGTTCTCGATAAATGGAGGGTGGCAAACGTAAACCCACTTTTTAAGAAGCCAGAGAGAGAGAAAATGGGAAAGTCTCGATCAGTTAGCCTGACATCGGTAGTGGGGAAAATGCTGGAGTCAGTTATTAAAGATACGATTGCAGCACATTTAGAAAGTCGTCATATCATCGGACAGAATCTGCATGGTTTTATGAAGGGAAAATCGTGTCTGACAAATCTAATAGAACTTTTTGAGGATGTAACTAGTAGAGTGGGTGAGGGAGAACCAGTGGATGTGGGATATCTGGATGTTCAGAGGCTTTTGATAAGGTGTCACACAGGAGATTAGTGTACAAACAAAGTACAACGTATAGGAGGGATGGGATTGAGGTGGGTACAAAATTGGTTGACAGACAGGAAGCTAAGAGTAGGAATAAGTGGGTTCTTTTCCAAATGGCAGGCAGTGACTAGTGGGGAACCGCAAGGCTCAGTGCTGGCACCCCAGTTACCTCCAATATATATCAATGCCTTAGATGAGGGAATAGAAATCCGTATCTCCAAGTTTGCCGACGACACGAAGCCGGGTGGCAGGGTTAGCCATGTAGAGGATGATAAGAGGATGCAGGGTGACTTGGGCAAGTTAGGTGAGTGGACCAATGCGTGGCAGACGCAATGTAATGTGGATAAATGTGAGCTTGTCCACTTTAGAGACAAGAACAGGAGAGGATTATTACCTAAATGGGGTCCAATTAGGAAAAGGAGAGATGCAACGAGACCTGGGTGTCGCTGTGTAACCGTCATTGAAAGTGGGCGTGCAGGTAGAGCAGGTAGTTAGGAAGGCGAATGGTATGTTGACATACATAGCAAGAGGATTCGAGTACAGGAGCAGAGAGGTTCTACTACAGCCGTACATGTCCTTGGTGAGACCACACACGGAGTATTGTGTACTAAAATAAAATTTCAGGGCTCGTTAATGAAGAAGACAAAGGCTGTGTCATTAACCAGGAATCATGGCTTTTATTAGCAGAAATAGTGGTACAATAATGAATGCATACACAGTTGTACGCAAGGGGAGTGTCTTTAGTGGTAAAGATAATACACGTCCAATGTCAATAAAACTGTCTAGGCACAGTGAAAGACTGACAGCATGACACAGATTCCCCAAAGTTTTGGTCTCCTTATCTGAGGAAAGACATCCTGACTATAGAGGTAGTGGAAAGAAGGTTCACTAGATTGATAGCAGGGATGGCAGGACTTAGATAGGAAGAACGGCTGGATCGACTAGGCTTATACTCGCTGGAATTTAGAAGATTGAGGGAGGATCTTATAGCAATGTATAACACTCTTAAGGAACTGGACAGGCTTGATGCAGGAAGATTTTTCCTGATGTTGGGGAAAACCAGAACCAGGGGTCACAGTTTAATGATAAGGGGGAAGCCTTTTAGGACTGAGATGAGATTTTTTTTTCTTGACTAGTCATGGTTTCAAAGGCACAGGAGTTGGGCTGAGTGGTAGAATGGGCCAGCCAATCCTGGAATGTTGGAGCTGACTTGGCGGGTCAAATGGCCTCTATATCATAATCCTATGGTCTTATGGCTGAAGCACCGATTACAGGATCTCCATATGTGTATACCTGACTAAAGCTACAGTTTCTGGAATAAGAACTGGGTAAAATCTTTTGGAGGAATTAAACCGGTCACGTGTCTCGAGTGGATGCATAAAAATGAGGCACATTAACCTCCCGAACCCTTCATCAAGGCAGTGAAGGGTTTTAACCTCACTGACAAAAGACAAAGGAGGAAAAACACAACACCCAACCCCAACCAACCAATTTTCCCCTGCAACCACTGCAACCGTGTCTGCCTGTCCCACATCAGACTTGTCAGCCACAATCGAGCCTGCAGCTGACGTGGACATTTACCCCCTCCATAAATCTTCGTCCACGAAGCCAAGCCAAAGAAGAAGAAAGAAGAAAGCAGCTCCACGTGTCGAACACACTTGTTTTCCCCGCTAAGAATGCCTGCAGCGGATTGTGCTTCACTTCGATGATCCCTGTTTAAATCTGCGGCTCTGAAACCGTTGAACCGATGCACCCACACGCAGTAGCTGATTAGCGATAAGCACCAGAAAGGGGCAGAGAAGAGGCAAAGAAAAGGGAAATGTGGAAGGAAGTTCTAGGTGAACAAGTCCACACTGAGGCTCACTGCAGAGAAATAGGATGATCTCCTCCTCAATGAAAGTTTTCTGCCACATTTCCCAAGGGCGTCTCAGTCACCACATTTAGAACATACACAGTACAGGCCCTTCGGCCCTCGATGCTGTGCAGACCCATTTATCCCTAAAGAAGTACAAAACTCTCCATACTTTTAATTGTTCCTTCACCCATGGGCCTGTGTCACTCTCTTAAATGCCCCTATTGGTTTAGTCCCCACCACCCTTCCAGGAAAGTGATTGATTATGGTTTCTGGTTTTTATGTATCACTTACATGAACCACTCACCCAGATGGCCAACTGCTGTTTTGTGAATGGACCCCCACAGCCTGGCGTCTTTCACATCGGAACAAGCCACGCTGCCAGTGGGGCGATCACACTGCTCAATGCCTCCATGATATCACAGAACTTTACCACCCCTATACATGACGGGAGGATTGACGAAAAAATCAGGCCATTCTCAATTGGTTGGAGTGGAAGACAAATCCCCACCAAAGATGATGGGATTGATCTTGCTGGTTTATTGAAGTTGGATGAGAGTTCGACGGTTTGGTAGTTGTTTTCAAATTGGCGCCATGCAATTTTCTGTTTCCCTCATCAACAGCCAACGTGGCCCTCGGAGCATCGGCCGTGCAGTCGAGCACGTTTCAACGAGGTGCTGCTCAGCGAGCCATTGATGGCAAGACCAGCAGCGCCTGGAAGCAGCGCTCCTGCACGCACACCAAGACAAGCAAGGATCCCTGGTGGCGAGTGGACCTGAAGGGAATTTTCAACGTGTCCGTTGTGAGGATCACCAACAGAAGAGACTGCTGCTCCAAACGGCTCCAAGGCGCCGAGATACGAATTGGAAGCACCCTGTACAACGAAGGGAATTCCAACAGACTGTAAGTACTCTTCAACAAACGCCGGGTCTTCACAGCTGTGGTCTGAGAGTTCCATTGTTGATATTACGTTGAAGACTAATAGGCGTGGATAGAGTGGTAATATGAGGATAACGTATTGAGTATCTTACTGTACAGGAAAATATATCTTTGCCGTAGAGATCCAATAATGAGGGTTACAGTTCAAGAATGGGAGACCACGTCTCCAGCAATGAAGTCTCCAGTACACGTCAGGAAATGGTCACAGTATGGTTTGATGCGGTGCAGACTCGGACTTCATGTAGATTCTGGCCTGTGCTCACCTATATCTCTTTCAGCTGCGGAACCGTACATGCTGATAACGGAACGACGTTCACGTTCAGTTGCGTTGGCTTCAGGGGTCGATTTGTGAACATTATTATCCGAGGCCAGAGTAAAATCCTGACCCTGTGCGAGGTGGAGGTCTTCGCTTCCGCACTGCCCGAATTGGAATATGATGGTAGGTCACGCGCAAACACTTTGAATCACAGAATTGTTGCGGGAGCTTTTGCAAGAGGCTCCTGATGGATGTTATATGCAAAAGGCAACAAATGCAACAAGAGGCAATAGCAGCTTTGTCTGGAAACCAGAACTTACTGTCAGGAAGGTCAGGTCATCTTTCCAGGCAGAGAGGAGAAAAAACAGGCTTTTCTCTCAGAGAGGAGGGAATGAGAGAGAGGGAGGAGAGACACAGACATCGGTTCCAGAGGGGAAAGCTGACAACCTTTGGAAGACGGCCTGGTCAATGGAGAGGACGGGCTGTCCGGTGTTTCTCCTGGAATAGAAAGGAACTCTGTGGTGACCTGAAACAAGAAAAACTCTCTCTGATAACCATCAAGAACCCTTCTGAGTGTTGACCATTGACCTGTTAAGTACCAAAGCCTAGTGAACATTATTAATGTTAACTTCTCTGCAAAGTAGAGCATTGGCTGAAACCAGTGAGATTGGACTGTGAACCAAAGAACTTTGCTGAACTTAAAAAGAAATGACTCACATGTGAGCTTAAAATTGGAAGGGGGTTAGGTAGATTGTGAGTCAATAGCGATAAGTTAAAGTTTGATTCTATTTTCATGTTCAAAGATAAATAAAAGCACCTTTTGTTTAAAGAACCCTTTGTCGTGGTGCTTATCTATAGCTACTGGGTTTTGGGGTCCTCTGGACTCGTAACAACAGCCTCCTCCTTGAGTTTCTCATACATTCATCCCTCCCCACCAATCGCACAGGGGAACCTTCCACTGCGGCCGCATGAGGTGCCACAGTCGTGCCACACCTCCTCCAGCACCACAGTCTGGGGCCTGAACCAATCCTTTCAGCGAAGCAACGCTTGACAGGGCGCAGAATGTGAGATCGCTTTGCTGAACACATTTATTCTACCCGCATCAGTGACGGGGACAGCCCAGTAGCTAACCATTTCAGTTCTGTGTCACATTCACATCTACTATCCCAACAAGAGAACCTGGAAATTGGAGCGAACAGTCCACGATTTTATGACTGGGTTTAACTCTCCAGACGATTGCATTAAAATTGACTTCTCTGCTTTCTGATAAAAGATTTTTGGTTCTCCCACCCTTCCCTTTAGTCTGTTTTTGCCACCCTCCTCTCTCAATATCACCACAACCATCTCCCCCCTCGAGCTGCTGTTCCCTCCCACCCTTCGACTTTCCTTCCTTTGGGACCATGTTCCTTCCCTAGCCCCTCTCGCCATTACCATATTTTTGGATGTCTGCTGACATAGTCCACAGTGTGATGAAGGGCTCAAGCCAGAATCATTGATTATGCTCATTTCTCTTTGCCATATGAAGTAGACTGTTAGATCTGCAGGGTTCTCCAGCATTGTATTTGTACTCAAGGATGATTTCTTTCTTTTAATTCTCCTTCTAGAACAAACTTCACTGCTTCTCACACAATATGTTTTGCTCTATCTTCCAGGTAACAACGTGGCGTTAGGATCCAGGACCACACAGTCCAGCACTTCGGGTCGAGCTGGGGCCAATCGAGCCACCGACGGCAACAAAGACAACAGCTGCACGCAGACAAAGCGAAGCAACGGGCCTTGGTGGAGAGTCGACCTAAACGAAACCTTTGCTGTGTCCGCTGTACGAATCAGTAGCAGAAGGAACTGCTGCTCCGAATGGCTCCTGGGAGCCGAGATCCGCATCGGAACTTCATTGCGCGACAACGGGAACTTCAACAGACTGTAAGTGTCCAACAGCGAACACCAGTGCATTTCACGGTCTGTGTCATGAGGTGATAGTGTATGTGCAGAGAATTGGACTGCTGTGTCCTTTATTTCAACTCTGAACCCATCAGAGCAGCTCAGTTCGTGTAGCGGTTAGTGCAACGCTGCTACAGTGATGGAGATTCATGCGTGAACCCGGCGCTGTCTGCACAGAGCATGTAGGTGTCTTGTGCGTTCCCTCCGGGTGGTCCGGCTTCCGCGCCCCCTAAAGAACCCATGACATCATCAGTTAATTGGGTGTGATTGGGAGGAACTGTCACGTGGGCCGAAAGGTCCTGTTACGGAGATGTATATCTCCATTAAGAACAAAATCGAGTCAGGGTATTAACCACTGTTCAAGACATGATAGATGGATAAATGATCCACAGATGATGACCACAAACCCACAGCTAGAGTGGATCAACCCAAATGCTGGGTCACTAATCCATGAGTTTCACGGTGCTTTCAACCTCGCTAAATGGGGGATGATTGGAAGGGTCAAGAGAAAGGAGGAGAATTGTACATGAAACGTCTTCACTAAAATCCTGAGGTCTCATTATTATGGGCGTTACCAACTGACAATTGCAGAGATAAAACCTGTCGTGCACACTCGCCCAAATTGCCCAATGCTCCAGAATATGTTTGTGTTTGCTTCTCATCTTGGGGTAAAGGCGATTGTATCTAAAGCAGTTGATAGATCTTACAGTGTTTGATTAGAACATACTGATGGGTATGTGCGATGGGCTGCAAATTAGAGCTGTGCTGCCATCATTCACCAGCACCCTATTTCAGATATTTGTGGGGATGGAGATCCTTCCTATTCACCGTGCGTCCCATGTCTTTCAGCTGTGGTACCGTCAAATTCTCTTCTGCATCGACGCTTACTTTCAGTTGTGGCGGATTTACGGGTCGATATGTGAACATTATCATCCCCGGTCCTGGTAGAATCCTGACCCTGTGCGAAGTTGAGGTGTTTGGTTCCAAACTCCCCTCACTGGAAGGAGCAGGTAGGGTTCAAAAGCCCTTCAAGACTCTTGTTGATTCCTGTGACCTCAGTGTGCACCAATGGATTCCACACCAATAGAAACACAATTCTATTTCATTCATTGATATTTAGAGGGACATGATCTATGAGCAGTGATGTGTTGAGGCTTAAGTTCGGAATGGAGGTGGGGGGGGTTCATTTTGAGCATGGTGGAGAGTTTTGAGCTTATTTCTAAAAGGGTGTGTGCACATTGAGATGGTTCAGAGATGAATGGCAAGAATGATACTTGGAATGAAGGTATTAGCAGATAATGAATATTTGATTTGTCTTGGTCTGCACTCCTTGGAGATCAGAAGAACGAGAGGCTTTTCAAAAAAGCTCTCAGCATGTTGAAAGGTTGGGCATCTTCGATGGGAAGGGTAAGGCCATGAGGATTTGTAGAATGTATGCAAGTTTGTTTTCTAAACAAGCATGTCGAGGAGCCAATGAGTGAACAGACCATTCTAGACCTGGTATTGAGTAATGAGGAAGGGTTAGTTAGCAATGTTGTTGGGAGAAGCCCCTTTAGGCAAGAGTGACCACTATATGGTGGAATTCTTTATTATGATTGAGAGTGACAGTTCCATCAAATAGAAAGGTTCTGAACTTAAATAAGGGTAAGTGATGGTATGAGCCATGAATTGGCAAAGATTGATTGGCAAATAAAGAATTAACGGTGGAAATGCAATGACAATAATTTAAAAATAGCTTGGATGAAATACAACAATTGTACATCCAAGTTTGGGAAAAGAACAAATCAAGGAAGGTCGTGCATCCGTGGCCAAGAAGGGACATCAAGGAGAGAATCAAATCCAAAGAAGCAGCATATAAATAGTCAGAACGAAAATAGTATCCCTGAGGATCAGGAGAAATTCAGAGTTCAACCGAGGAGGACAAAGGGATTAATTAGGAAAGGGAAAAGGGATTATGAGAGAAAGCTGGCAGGGAAAATAAAAAATGACTAAAAACCTTTATGGATATGTAAAGGGGAAGAGGTTAGTTATAGACAAATGTGGGTCCATTTGAGTTAGAATCAAGTACATTGAACATGGGGAATAAGGACATGGCAAATCAGTTGAATAACTACTTTAGTTCTGTCTTCACTACAGAAAACATAAATAATCTTCAGGATATAGTAGGGGATCGAGGATCTAATGTGAGAGAAGGACTGAAGGAAATGAATACAAGTCGAGAGGTTGTGGTTGGTAAATTGAAGGGATTAAAGGCAGATAAATCCTCAGGGCCGATGGTCTGTATCCCAGGGTGCTTGAGGAAGTAGTTCAAGAAATAGTGGATGCATCAGTGATAATTTTTCAAAACTCTTTAGATTCTGGATTAGTTCTTGATAATTGGAGGGTGGCAAACGTAACCCCACTTTTTAAGAAGCCAGAGAGAAAATGGGAAAGTCTCGATTAGTTAGCCTGACATCGGTAGTGGGCAAAATGCTGGAGTCAGTTATTAAAGATACGATTGCATCACATTTAGAAAGTCGTCATATCATCGGACAGAATCTGCATTGTTTTATGAAGGGAAAATCGTGTCTGACAAATCTAATAGAACTTTTTGAGGATGTAACTAGTAGAGTGGGTGAGGGAGAACCAGTGGATGTGGGATATCTGGATATTCAGAGACTTTTGATAAGGTGTCACACAGGAGATTTGTGTACAAACAAAGTACACCGTATAGAAGGGATGGGATTGAGGTGGGTACAAAATTGGTTGACAGACATGAAGCTAAGAGTAGGAATAAGTGGGTTCTTTTCCAAATGGCATCCAGTGACTAGTGGGGAACCACAAGGCTCAGTGCTGGGACCCCAGTTATCTCCAATATATATCAATGCCTTAGGTGAGGCAATAGAAATCAGTATCTCCAAGTGTGCCAACGACACGAAGCCGGGTGGCAGGGTTAGCGGTGTAGAGGATGCTAAGAGGATGCAGGGTGACTTGGGCAAGTTAGGTGAGTGGGCCAATGCGTGGCAGACGCAATGTAATGTGGATAAATGTGAGGTTGTCTACTTTAGAGACAAGAACAGGAGAGGATTATTACCTAAATGGGATCCAATTAGGAAAAGGAGAGATGCAACGAGACCTGGGTGTCGCTCTGTACCCGTCATTGAAAGTGGGTGAGCAGGTAGAGCAGGTAGTTAGGAAAGCGAATGGGATGTTGACATACATAGCTAGAGGATTCGAGTACAGGAGCAGAGAGGTTCTACTACAGCCGTACATGTCCTTGGTGAGACCACACACGGAGTATTGTGTACTAAAATAAAATTTCAGGGCTCGTTAATGAAGAAGACAAAGGCTGTGTCATTAACCAGGAATCATGGCTTTTATTAGCAGAAATAGTGGTACAATAATGAATGCATACACAGTTGTACGCAAGGGAGTGTCTTTCGTGGTAAATATAATACACGTCCAATGTCAATAAAACTATCTAGGCACAGTGAAAGACTGACAGCATGACACAGATTCCCCAAAGTTTTGGTCTCCTTATCTGAGGAAAGACATCCTGACTATAGAGGTAGTGGAAAGAAGGTTCACTAGATTGATAGCAGGGATGGCAGGACTTAGATAGGAAGAACGGCTGGATCGACTAGGCTTATACTCGCTGGAATTTAGAAGATTGAGGTAAGATCTTATAGCAATGAGTAGGAGGGGGAGGACGTGGACCTGTCCTCGGGCCTGCGCAAAGGAGCTTTTAGGTGGAGTGCAGTGCGCGCAGTACTGGCAATGTATAGCACTCTTAAGGAACTGGACAGGCTAGATGCAGGAAGATTTTTCCTGATGTTGGGGAAAACCAGAACCAGGGGTCACAGTTTAATGATAAGGGGGAAGTCTTTTAGGACTGAGATGAGATTTTTTTTTCTTGACTAGTCATGGTTTCAAAGGCACAGGAGTTGGGCTGAGTGGTAGAATGGGCCAGCCAATCCTGGAATGTTGGAGCGGACTTGGAGGGTCAAATGGCCTCTATATCATAATCCTATGGTCTTATGGCTGAAGCACCGATTACAGGATCTCCATATGTGTATACCTGACTAAAGCTACAGTTTCTGGAATAAGAAATGGGTAAAATCTTTTGGAGGAATTAAACCGGTCACGTGTCTCGAGTGGATGCATAAAAATGAGGCACATTTACCACCCGAACCCTTCATCAAGGCAGTGAAGGGTTTTAACCTCACTGACAAAAGACAAAGGAGGAAAAACACAACACCCAACCCCAACCAACCAATTTTCCCCTGCAACCACTGCAACCGTGTCTGCCTGTCCCACATCAGACTTGTCAGCCACAAACGAGCCTGCAGCTGACGTGGACATTTACCCCCTCCATAAATCTTCGTCCGCGAAGCCAAGCCAAAGAAGAAGAAAGAAGAAAGCAGCTCCACGTGTCGAACACACTTGTTTTCCCCGCTAAGAATGCCTGCAGAGGATTGTGCTTCACTTCGATGATCCCTGTTTAAATCTGCGGCACTGAAACCGTTGAACCGATGCACCCACACGCAGTAGCTGATTAGCGATAAGCACCAGAAAGGGGCAGAGAAGAGGCAAAGAAAAGGGAAATGTGGAAGGAAGTTCTAGGTGAACAAGTCCACACTGAGGCTCACTGCAGAGAAATAGGATGATCTCTTCCTCAATGAAAGTTTTCTGCCACATTTCCCAAGGGCGTCTCAGTCACCACATTTAGAACATACACAGTACAGGCCTTTCGGCCCTCAATGCTGTGCAGACCCATTTATCCCTAAAGAAGTACAAAACTCGGAACAAGCCACGCTGCCAGTGGGGCGATCACCCTGCTCAATGCCTCCATGATATCACAGAACTTTACCACCCCTATACATGATGGGAGAATTGACGAAAAAATCAGGCCATTCTCAATTGGTTGGAGTGGAAGACATATCCCCACCAAAGATGATGGGATTGATCTTGCTGGTTTATTGAAGTTGGATGAGAGTTCGATGGTTTGGTAGTTGTTTTCAAATTGGCGCCATGCAATTCTCTGTTTCCCTCATCAACAGCCAACGTGGCCCTCGGAGCATCGGCCGTGCAGTCGAGCACGTTTCAACGAGGTGCTGCTCAGCGAGCCATTGATGGCAAGACCAGCAGCGCCTGGAAGCAGGGCTCCTGCACGCACACCAAGACAAGCAAGGATCCCTGGTGGCGAGTGGACCTGAAGGGAATTTTCAACGTGTCCATTGTGAGGATCACCAACAGAAGAGACTGCTGCTCCAAACGGCTCCAAGGCGCCGAGATACGAATTGGAAGCACCCTGCACAACGAAGGGAATTCCAACAGACTGTAAGTACTCTTCAACAAACGCCGGGTCTTCACAGCTGTGGTCTGAGAGTTCCATTGTTGATATTACGTTGAAGATTAATAAGCATGGATAGAGTGGTAATATGAGGATAACGTATTGAGTATCTTACTGTACAGGAAAATATATCTTTGCCGTAGAGATCCAATAATGAGGGTTACAGTTCCAGAATGGGAGACCACGTCTCCAGCAGTGAAGTCTCCAGTACACGTCAGGAAATGGTCACAGTATGGTTTTATGCGGTGCAGACTCGGACTTCATGTAGATTCTGGCCTGTGCTCACCTATATCTCTTTCAGCTGCGGAACCGTACATGCTGATAACGGAACGACGTTCACGTTCAGTTGCGTTGGCTTCAGGGGTCGATTTGTGAACATTATTATCCGAGGCCAGAGTAAAATCCTGACCCTGTGCGAGGTGGAGGTCTTCGCTTCCGCACTGCCCGAATTGGAATATGATGGTAGGTCACGCGCAAACACTTTGAATCACAGAATTGTTGCGGGAGCTTTTGCAAGAGGCTCCTGATGGATGTTATTTGCAAAAGGCAACAAATGCAACAAGAGGCAGTAGCAGCTTTGTCTGGAAACCAGAACTTACTGTCAGGACGGTCAGGTCATCTTTCCAGGCAGAGAGGAGAAAAAACAGGCTTTTCTCTCAGAGAGGAGGGAATGAGAGAGAGGGAGGAGAGACACAGACATCGGTTCCAGAGGGGCAAGCTGACAACCTTTGGAAGACGGCCGGGTCAATGGAGAGGACGGGCTGTCCGGTGTTTCTCCTGGAATAGAAAGGAACTCTGTGGTGACCTGAAACAAGAAAAACTCTCTCTGATAACCATCAAGAACCCTTCTGAGTGTTGACCATTGACCTGTTAAGTACCAAAGCCTAGTGAACGTTATTAATGTTAACTTCTCTGCAAAGTAGAGCATTGGCTGAAACCAGTGAGATTGGACTGTGAACCAAAGAACTTTGCTGAACTTAAAAAGAAATGACTCACATGTGAGCTTAAAATTGGAAGGGGGTTAGGTAGATTGTGAGTCAATAGCGATAAGTTAAAGTTTGATTCTATTTTCATGTTCAAAGATAATTAAAAGCACCTTTTGTTTAAAGAACCCTTTGTCGTGGTGCTTATCTATAGCTACTGGGTTTTGGGGTCCTCTGGACTCGTAACAACAGCCTCCTCCTTGAGTTTCTCATACATTCATCCCTCCCCACCAATCGCCCAGGGGAACTTTCCACTGCGGCCGCATGAGGTGCCACAGTCGTGCCACACCTCCTCCAGCACCACAGTCTGGGGCCTGAACCAATCCTTTCAGCGAAGCAACGCTTGACAGGGCGCAGAATGTGAGATCGCTTTGCTGAACACATTTATTCTACCCGCATCAGTGCCGGGGACAGCCCAGTAGCTAACCATTTCAGTTCTGTGTCACATTCCCATCTACTATTCCAACAAGAGTACCTGGAAATTGGACGGAATAGTCCACGATTTTACGACTGGGTTTAACTCTGCAGACGATTGCATTAAAATCGACTTCTCTGGTTTCCGATAAAAGACTTTTGGTTCTCCCACCCTTCCCTTTAGCCTGTCTTTGCCAGCCTCCTCTCTCAATATCACCCCAGCCATCTCCCCCCTCGAGCTGCTGTACCCTCCCACCCTTCGACTTTCCTTCCTTTGGGACCATGTTCCTTCCCTAGCCCCTCTCGCCATTACCATATTTTTGGATGTCTGCTGACATAGTCCACAGTGTGAAGAAGGGCTCAAGCCAGAATCGTTGATTATGCTCATTTCTCTTTGCCATATGAAGTAGACTGTTAGATCTGCAGGGTTCTCCAGCATTGTATTTGTACTCAAGGATGATTTCTTTCTTTTAATTCTCCTTCTAGAACGAACTTCACTGCTTCTCACACAATATGTTTTGCTCTATCTTCCAGGTAACAACGTGGCGTTAGGATCCAGGACCACGCAGTCCAGCACTTCGGGTCGAGCTGGGGCCAATCGAGCCACCGACGGCAACAAAGACAACAGCTGCATGCAGACAAAGCGAAGCAACGGGCCTTGGTGGAGAGTCGACTTAAACGAAACCTTTGCTGTGTCCGCTGTACGAATCAGTAGCAGAAGGAACTGCTGCTCCGAATGGCTCCTGGGTGCCGAGATCCGCATCGGAACTTCATTGCGCGACAACGGGAACTTAAACAGACTGTAAGTGTCCAACAGCGAACACCAGTGCATTTCACGGTCTGTGTCATGAGGTGATAGTGTATGTGCAGAGAATTGGACTGCTGTGTCCTTTATTTCAACTCTGAACCCATCAGAGCAGCTCAGTTCGTGTAGCGGTTAGTGCAACGCTGCTACAGTGATGGTGATTCATGCGTGAACCCGGCGCTGTCTGCACAGAGCTTGTAGGTGTCTTGTGGGTTCCCTCCGGGTGGTCCTGCTTCTGCGCCCCCTAAAGAACCCACGACATCATCAGTTAATTGGGTGTGATTGGGAGGAACTGTCACGCGGGCTGAAAGGTCCTGTTACAGAGCTGTATATGTACATTAAGAAGAAAATTGAGCCAGGGTATTAACCACTGTTCAAGACATGATAGATGGATAAATGATCCACAGATGATGACCACAAACCCACAGCTAGAGTGGATCAACCCAAATTCTGGGTCACTAATCTATGAGTTTCACGGTGCTTTCAACTTCGCTAAATGGGGGATGATTGGAAGGGTCAAGAGAAAGGAGGAGGATTGTACATGAAACGTCTTCACTAAAATCCTGAGGTCTCGTTATTATGTGCGTTACCAACTGACAATTGCAGAGATAAAATCTGTTGTGCACACTCGCCCAAATTGCCCAGTGCTCCAGAATATGTTTGTGTTTGCTTCTCATCTTGGGGTAAAGGCGGTTGTATCTAAAGCAGTTGTTAGATCTTACAGTGTTTGATTAGAACATACTGATGGGTATGTGCGATGGGCTGCAAATTAGAGCTGTGCTGCCATCATTCACCAGCACCCTATTTCTGATATTTGTGGGGATGGAGATCCTTCCTATTCACTGTGCGTAACATGTCTTTCAGCTGTGGTACCGTCAAATTCTCTTCTGCATCGACGCTTACTTTCAGTTGTGGTGGATTTACGGGTCGATATGTGAACATCATCATCCCCGGTCCTGGTAGAATCCTGACCCTGTGTGAAGTTGAGGTGTTTGGTTCCAAGCTCCCCTCACTGGAAGGAGCAGGTAGGGTTCAAAAGCCCTTCAAGGCTCTTGTTGATTCCTGTGACCTCAGTGTGCACCAATGGATTCCACACCAATAGAAACACAATTCTATTTCATTCATTGATGTTTAGAGGGACATGATCTATGAGCAGTGATGTGTTAAGGCTTAAGTTCGCACTGGAGGGGGGGGGGGGTTCATTTGGAGCATAGTGGAGAGTTTTGAGCTTATTTCTAAAAGGGTGTGTGCACATTGAGATGGTTCAGAGATGAATGGCAAGAATGATACTTGGAATGAAGGTATTAGCAGATAAGGAATATTTGATTTGTCTTGGTCTGCACTCCTTGGAGATCAGAAGAACGAGAGGCTTTTCAAAACAGCTCTCAGCATGTTGAAAGGTTGGAAATCGTCGATGGGAAGGGTAAGGTCATGAGGATTTTTAGAATGTATGCGAGTTTGTTTTCTAAACAAGCATGTCGAGGTACCAATGAGGGAACAGACCATTCTAGACCTGGTATTGAGTAATGAGGAAGGGTTAGTTAGCAAAGTTGTTGGGAGAAGCCCCTTAGGCAAGAGTGACCACCATATGGTGGAATTCTTTATTATGATGGAGAGTGACATTTCCATCAAATACAAAGGTTCTGAACTTTACGAAGGGAAAGTGATGGTATGAGCCATTAATTGGCTAAGATTGATTGGCAAATAAAGGATTAACGGTGGAAATGCACTGACAATTATTTGAAGATGGCTTGGATGAAATACAACAATTGTACATCCAAGTTTGGGAAAAGAACAAATCAAGGAAGGTCATGCATCCGTGGCCAAGAAGGGACATCAAGGAGAGAATCAAATCCAAAGAAGCAGCATATAAATACTCAGAACAGTATCCCTGAGGATCGGGAGACATTCGGAGTTCAACCGAGGAGGACTAAGGGATTAATTAGGAAAGGGAAAAGGGATTATGAGAGAAAGCTGGCAGGGAAAATAAAAAATGACTAAAAACCTATATGGATATGTAAAGGGGAAGAGGTTAGTTATAGACAAATGTGGGTCCATTTGAGTTAGAATCAAGTACATTGAACATGGGGAATAAGGACATGGCAAATCAGTTGAATAACTACTTTAGTTCTGCCTTCACTACAGAAAACATAAATAATCTTCAGGATATAGTAGGGGATCGAGGATCTAATGTGAGAGAAGGACTGAAGGAAATGAATACAAGTCGAGAGGTTGTGTTTGGTAAATTGAAGGGATTAAAGGCAGATAAATCCTCAGGGCCGATGGTCTGTATCCCAAGGTGCTTGATGAAGTAGTTCAAGAAATAGCGGATGCATCAGTGATAATTTTTCAAAACTCTTTAGATTCTAGATTAGTTCTCGATAAATGGAGGGTGGCAAACGTAAACCCACTTTTTAAGAAGCCAGAGAGAGAGAAAATGGGAAAGTCTCGATCAGTTAGCCTGACATCGGTAGTGGGGAAAATGCTGGAGTCAGTTATTAAAGATACGATTGCAGCACATTTAGAAAGTCGTCATATCATCGGACAGAATCTGCATGGTTTTATGAAGGGAAAATCGTGTCTGACAAATCTAATAGAACTTTTTGAGGATGTAACTAGTAGAGTGGGTGAGGGAGAACCAGTGGATGTGGGATATCTGGATGTTCAGAGGCTTTTGATAAGGTGTCACACAGGAGATTAGTGTACAAACAAAGTACAACGTATAGGAGGGATGGGATTGAGGTGGGTACAAAATTGGTTGACAGACAGGAAGCTAAGAGTAGGAATAAGTGGGTTCTTTTCCAAATGGCAGGCAGTGACTAGTGGGGAACCGCAAGGCTCAGTGCTGGCACCCCAGTTACCTCCAATATATATCAATGCCTTAGATGAGGGAATAGAAATCCGTATCTCCAAGTTTGCCGACGACACGAAGCCGGGTGGCAGGGTTAGCCATGTAGAGGATGATAAGAGGATGCAGGGTGACTTGGGCAAGTTAGGTGAGTGGACCAATGCGTGGCAGACGCAATGTAATGTGGATAAATGTGAGCTTGTCCACTTTAGAGACAAGAACAGGAGAGGATTATTACCTAAATGGGGTCCAATTAGGAAAAGGAGAGATGCAACGAGACCTGGGTGTCGCTGTGTAACCGTCATTGAAAGTGGGCGTGCAGGTAGAGCAGGTAGTTAGGAAGGCGAATGGTATGTTGACATACATAGCAAGAGGATTCGAGTACAGGAGCAGAGAGGTTCTACTACAGCCGTACATGTCCTTGGTGAGACCACACACGGAGTATTGTGTACTAAAATAAAATTTCAGGGCTCGTTAATGAAGAAGACAAAGGCTGTGTCATTAACCAGGAATCATGGCTTTTATTAGCAGAAATAGTGGTACAATAATGAATGCATACACAGTTGTACGCAAGGGGAGTGTCTTTAGTGGTAAAGATAATACACGTCCAATGTCAATAAAACTGTCTAGGCACAGTGAAAGACTGACAGCATGACACAGATTCCCCAAAGTTTTGGTCTCCTTATCTGAGGAAAGACATCCTGACTATAGAGGTAGTGGAAAGAAGGTTCACTAGATTGATAGCAGGGATGGCAGGACTTAGATAGGAAGAACGGCTGGATCGACTAGGCTTATACTCGCTGGAATTTAGAAGATTGAGGGAGGATCTTATAGCAATGTATAACACTCTTAAGGAACTGGACAGGCTTGATGCAGGAAGATTTTTCCTGACGTTGGGGAAAACCAGAACCAGGGGTCACAGTTTAATGATAAGGGGGAAGCCTTTTAGGACTGAGATGAGATTTTTTTTTCTTGACTAGTCATGGTTTCAAAGGCACAGGAGTTGGGCTGAGTGGTAGAATGGGCCAGCCAATCCTGGAATGTTGGAGCTGACTTGGCGGGTCAAATGGCCTCTATATCATAATCCTATGGTCTTATGGCTGAAGCACCGATTACAGGATCTCCATATGTGTATACCTGACTAAAGCTACAGTTTCTGGAATAAGAACTGGGTAAAATCTTTTGGAGGAATTAAACCGGTCACGTGTCTCGAGTGGATGCATAAAAATGAGGCACATTAACCTCCCGAACCCTTCATCAAGGCAGTGAAGGGTTTTAACCTCACTGACAAAAGACAAAGGAGGAAAAACACAACACCCAACCCCAACCAACCAATTTTCCCTTGCAACCGCTGCAACCGCGTCTGCCTGTCCCGCATCGGACTTGTCAGCCACAAACGAGCCTGCAGCTGACGTGGACATTTACCCCCTCCATAAATCTTCGTCCGCGAAGCCAAGCCAAAGAAGAAGAAAGAAGAAAGCAGCTCCACGTGTCGAACACACTTGTTTTCCCCGCTAAGAATGCCTGCAGCGGATTGTGCTTCACTTCGATGATCCCTGTTTAAATCTGCGGCTCTGAAACCGTTGAACCGATGCACCCACACGCAGTAGCTGATTAGCGATAAGCACCAGAAAGGGGCAGAGAAGAGGCAAAGAAAAGGGAAATGTGGAAGGAAGTTCTAGGTGAACAAGTCCACACTGAGGCTCACTGCAGAGAAATAGGATGATCTCCTCCTCAATGAAAGTTTTCTGCCACATTTCCCAAGGGCGTCTCAGTCACCACATTTAGAACATACACAGTACAGGCCCTTCGGCCCTCGATGCTGTGCAGACCCATTTATCCCTAAAGAAGTACAAAACTCTCCATACTTTTAATTGTTCCTTCACCCATGGGCCTGTGTCACTCTCTTAAATGCCCCTATTGGTTTAGTCCCCACCACCCTTCCAGGAAAGTGATTGATTATGGTTTCTGGTTTTTATGTATCACTTACATGAACCACTCACCCAGATGGCCAACTGCTGTTTTGTGAATGGACCCCCACAGCCTGGCGTCTTTCACATCGGAACAAGCCACGCTGCCAGTGGGGCGATCACACTGCTCAATGCCTCCATGATATCACAGAACTTTACCACCCCTATACATGACGGGAGGATTGACGAAAAAATCAGGCCATTCTCAATTGGTTGGAGTGGAAGACAAATCCCCACCAAAGATGATGGGATTGATCTTGCTGGTTTATTGAAGTTGGATGAGAGTTCGACGGTTTGGTAGTTGTTTTCAAATTGGCGCCATGCAATTTTCTGTTTCCCTCATCAACAGCCAACGTGGCCCTCGGAGCATCGGCCGTGCAGTCGAGCACGTTTCAACGAGGTGCTGCTCAGCGAGCCATTGATGGCAAGACCAGCAGCGCCTGGAAGCAGCGCTCCTGCACGCACACCAAGACAAGCAAGGATCCCTGGTGGCGAGTGGACCTGAAGGGAATTTTCAACGTGTCCGTTGTGAGGATCACCAACAGAAGAGACTGCTGCTCCAAACGGCTCCAAGGCGCCGAGATACGAATTGGAAGCACCCTGTACAACGAAGGGAATTCCAACAGACTGTAAGTACTCTTCAACAAACGCCGGGTCTTCACAGCTGTGGTCTGAGAGTTCCATTGTTGATATTACGTTGAAGACTAATAGGCGTGGATAGAGTGGTAATATGAGGATAACGTATTGAGTATCTTACTGTACAGGAAAATATATCTTTGCCGTAGAGATCCAATAATGAGGGTTACAGTTCAAGAATGGGAGACCACGTCTCCAGCAATGAAGTCTCCAGTACACGTCAGGAAATGGTCACAGTATGGTTTGATGCGGTGCAGACTCGGACTTCATGTAGATTCTGGCCTGTGCTCACCTATATCTCTTTCAGCTGCGGAACCGTACATGCTGATAACGGAACGACGTTCACGTTCAGTTGCGTTGGCTTCAGGGGTCGATTTGTGAACATTATTATCCGAGGCCAGAGTAAAATCCTGACCCTGTGCGAGGTGGAGGTCTTCGCTTCCGCACTGCCCGAATTGGAATATGATGGTAGGTCACGCGCAAACACTTTGAATCACAGAATTGTTGCGGGAGCTTTTGCAAGAGGCTCCTGATGGATGTTATATGCAAAAGGCAACAAATGCAACAAGAGGCAATAGCAGCTTTGTCTGGAAACCAGAACTTACTGTCAGGAAGGTCAGGTCATCTTTCCAGGCAGAGAGGAGAAAAAACAGGCTTTTCTCTCAGAGAGGAGGGAATGAGAGAGAGGGAGGAGAGACACAGACATCGGTTCCAGAGGGGAAAGCTGACAACCTTTGGAAGACGGCCTGGTCAATGGAGAGGACGGGCTGTCCGGTGTTTCTCCTGGAATAGAAAGGAACTCTGTGGTGACCTGAAACAAGAAAAACTCTCTCTGATAACCATCAAGAACCCTTCTGAGTGTTGACCATTGACCTGTTAAGTACCAAAGCCTAGTGAACATTATTAATGTTAACTTCTCTGCAAAGTAGAGCATTGGCTGAAACCAGTGAGATTGGACTGTGAACCAAAGAACTTTGCTGAACTTAAAAAGAAATGACTCACATGTGAGCTTAAAATTGGAAGGGGGTTAGGTAGATTGTGAGTCAATAGCGATAAGTTAAAGTTTGATTCTATTTTCATGTTCAAAGATAAATAAAAGCACCTTTTGTTTAAAGAACCCTTTGTCGTGGTGCTTATCTATAGCTACTGGGTTTTGGGGTCCTCTGGACTCGTAACAACAGCCTCCTCCTTGAGTTTCTCATACATTCATCCCTCCCCACCAATCGCACAGGGGAACCTTCCACTGCGGCCGCATGAGGTGCCACAGTCGTGCCACACCTCCTCCAGCACCACAGTCTGGGGCCTGAACCAATCCTTTCAGCGAAGCAACGCTTGACAGGGCGCAGAATGTGAGATCGCTTTGCTGAACACATTTATTCTACCCGCATCAGTGACGGGGACAGCCCAGTAGCTAACCATTTCAGTTCTGTGTCACATTCACATCTACTATCCCAACAAGAGAACCTGGAAATTGGAGCGAACAGTCCACGATTTTATGACTGGGTTTAACTCTCCAGACGATTGCATTAAAATCGACTTCTCTGCTTTCTGATAAAAGATTTTTGGTTCTCCCACCCTTCCCTTTAGTCTGTTTTTGCCACCCTCCTCTCTCAATATCACCACAACCATCTCCCCCCTCGAGCTGCTGTTCCCTCCCACCCTTCGACTTTCCTTCCTTTGGGACCATGTTCCTTCCCTAGCCCCTCTCGCCATTACCATATTTTTGGATGTCTGCTGACATAGTCCACAGTGTGATGAAGGGCTCAAGCCAGAATCATTGATTATGCTCATTTCTCTTTGCCATATGAAGTAGACTGTTAGATCTGCAGGGTTCTCCAGCATTGTATTTGTACTCAAGGATGATTTCTTTCTTTTAATTCTCCTTCTAGAACAAACTTCACTGCTTCTCACACAATATGTTTTGCTCTATCTTCCAGGTAACAACGTGGCGTTAGGATCCAGGACCACACAGTCCAGCACTTCGGGTCGAGCTGGGGCCAATCGAGCCACCGACGGCAACAAAGACAACAGCTGCACGCAGACAAAGCGAAGCAACGGGCCTTGGTGGAGAGTCGACCTAAACGAAACCTTTGCTGTGTCCGCTGTACGAATCAGTAGCAGAAGGAACTGCTGCTCCGAATGGCTCCTGGGAGCCGAGATCCGCATCGGAACTTCATTGCGCGACAACGGGAACTTCAACAGACTGTAAGTGTCCAACAGCGAACACCAGTGCATTTCACGGTCTGTGTCATGAGGTGATAGTGTATGTGCAGAGAATTGGACTGCTGTGTCCTTTATTTCAACTCTGAACCCATCAGAGCAGCTCAGTTCGTGTAGCGGTTAGTGCAACGCTGCTACAGTGATGGAGATTCATGCGTGAACCCGGCGCTGTCTGCACAGAGCATGTAGGTGTCTTGTGCGTTCCCTCCGGGTGGTCCGGCTTCCGCGCCCCCTAAAGAACCCATGACATCATCAGTTAATTGGGTGTGATTGGGAGGAACTGTCACGTGGGCCGAAAGGTCCTGTTACGGAGATGTATATCTCCATTAAGAACAAAATCGAGTCAGGGTATTAACCACTGTTCAAGACATGATAGATGGATAAATGATCCACAGATGATGACCACAAACCCACAGCTAGAGTGGATCAACCCAAATGCTGGGTCACTAATCCATGAGTTTCACGGTGCTTTCAACCTCGCTAAATGGGGGATGATTGGAAGGGTCAAGAGAAAGGAGGAGAATTGTACATGAAACGTCTTCACTAAAATCCTGAGGTCTCATTATTATGGGCGTTACCAACTGACAATTGCAGAGATAAAACCTGTCGTGCACACTCGCCCAAATTGCCCAATGCTCCAGAATATGTTTGTGTTTGCTTCTCATCTTGGGGTAAAGGCGATTGTATCTAAAGCAGTTGATAGATCTTACAGTGTTTGATTAGAACATACTGATGGGTATGTGCGATGGGCTGCAAATTAGAGCTGTGCTGCCATCATTCACCAGCACCCTATTTCAGATATTTGTGGGGATGGAGATCCTTCCTATTCACCGTGCGTCCCATGTCTTTCAGCTGTGGTACCGTCAAATTCTCTTCTGCATCGACGCTTACTTTCAGTTGTGGCGGATTTACGGGTCGATATGTGAACATTATCATCCCCGGTCCTGGTAGAATCCTGACCCTGTGCGAAGTTGAGGTGTTTGGTTCCAAACTCCCCTCACTGGAAGGAGCAGGTAGGGTTCAAAAGCCCTTCAAGACTCTTGTTGATTCCTGTGACCTCAGTGTGCACCAATGGATTCCACACCAATAGAAACACAATTCTATTTCATTCATTGATATTTAGAGGGACATGATCTATGAGCAGTGATGTGTTGAGGCTTAAGTTCGGAATGGAGGTGGGGGGGGTTCATTTTGAGCATGGTGGAGAGTTTTGAGCTTATTTCTAAAAGGGTGTGTGCACATTGAGATGGTTCAGAGATGAATGGCAAGAATGATACTTGGAATGAAGGTATTAGCAGATAATGAATATTTGATTTGTCTTGGTCTGCACTCCTTGGAGATCAGAAGAACGAGAGGCTTTTCAAAAAAGCTCTCAGCATGTTGAAAGGTTGGGCATCTTCGATGGGAAGGGTAAGGCCATGAGGATTTGTAGAATGTATGCAAGTTTGTTTTCTAAACAAGCATGTCGAGGAGCCAATGAGTGAACAGACCATTCTAGACCTGGTATTGAGTAATGAGGAAGGGTTAGTTAGCAATGTTGTTGGGAGAAGCCCCTTTAGGCAAGAGTGACCACTATATGGTGGAATTCTTTATTATGATTGAGAGTGACAGTTCCATCAAATAGAAAGGTTCTGAACTTAAATAAGGGTAAGTGATGGTATGAGCCATGAATTGGCAAAGATTGATTGGCAAATAAAGAATTAACGGTGGAAATGCAATGACAATAATTTAAAAATAGCTTGGATGAAATACAACAATTGTACATCCAAGTTTGGGAAAAGAACAAATCAAGGAAGGTCGTGCATCCGTGGCCAAGAAGGGACATCAAGGAGAGAATCAAATCCAAAGAAGCAGCATATAAATAGTCAGAACGAAAATAGTATCCCTGAGGATCAGGAGAAATTCAGAGTTCAACCGAGGAGGACAAAGGGATTAATTAGGAAAGGGAAAAGGGATTATGAGAGAAAGCTGGCAGGGAAAATAAAAAATGACTAAAAACCTTTATGGATATGTAAAGGGGAAGAGGTTAGTTATAGACAAATGTGGGTCCATTTGAGTTAGAATCAAGTACATTGAACATGGGGAATAAGGACATGGCAAATCAGTTGAATAACTACTTTAGTTCTGTCTTCACTACAGAAAACATAAATAATCTTCAGGATATAGTAGGGGATCGAGGATCTAATGTGAGAGAAGGACTGAAGGAAATGAATACAAGTCGAGAGGTTGTGGTTGGTAAATTGAAGGGATTAAAGGCAGATAAATCCTCAGGGCCGATGGTCTGTATCCCAGGGTGCTTGAGGAAGTAGTTCAAGAAATAGTGGATGCATCAGTGATAATTTTTCAAAACTCTTTAGATTCTGGATTAGTTCTTGATAATTGGAGGGTGGCAAACGTAACCCCACTTTTTAAGAAGCCAGAGAGAAAATGGGAAAGTCTCGATTAGTTAGCCTGACATCGGTAGTGGGCAAAATGCTGGAGTCAGTTATTAAAGATACGATTGCATCACATTTAGAAAGTCGTCATATCATCGGACAGATTCTGCATTGTTTTATGAAGGGAAAATCGTGTCTGACAAATCTAATAGAACTTTTTGAGGATGTAACTAGTAGAGTGGGTGAGGGAGAACCAGTGGATGTGGGATATCTGGATATTCAGAGACTTTTGATAAGGTGTCACACAGGAGATTTGTGTACAAACAAAGTACACCGTATAGAAGGGATGGGATTGAGGTGGGTACAAAATTGGTTGACAGACATGAAGCTAAGAGTAGGAATAAGTGGGTTCTTTTCCAAATGGCATCCAGTGACTAGTGGGGAACCACAAGGCTCAGTGCTGGGACCCCAGTTATCTCCAATATATATCAATGCCTTAGGTGAGGCAATAGAAATCAGTATCTCCAAGTGTGCCAACGACACGAAGCCGGGTGGCAGGGTTAGCGGTGTAGAGGATGCTAAGAGGATGCAGGGTGACTTGGGCAAGTTAGGTGAGTGGGCCAATGCGTGGCAGACGCAATGTAATGTGGATAAATGTGAGGTTGTCTACTTTAGAGACAAGAACAGGAGAGGATTATTACCTAAATGGGATCCAATTAGGAAAAGGAGAGATGCAACGAGACCTGGGTGTCGCTCTGTACCCGTCATTGAAAGTGGGTGAGCAGGTAGAGCAGGTAGTTAGGAAAGCGAATGGGATGTTGACATACATAGCTAGAGGATTCGAGTACAGGAGCAGAGAGGTTCTACTACAGCCGTACATGTCCTTGGTGAGACCACACACGGAGTATTGTGTACTAAAATAAAATTTCAGGGCTCGTTAATGAAGAAGACAAAGGCTGTGTCATTAACCAGGAATCATGGCTTTTATTAGCAGAAATAGTGGTACAATAATGAATGCATACACAGTTGTACGCAAGGGAGTGTCTTTCGTGGTAAATATAATACACGTCCAATGTCAATAAAACTATCTAGGCACAGTGAAAGACTGACAGCATGACACAGATTCCCCAAAGTTTTGGTCTCCTTATCTGAGGAAAGACATCCTGACTATAGAGGTAGTGGAAAGAAGGTTCACTAGATTGATAGCAGGGATGGCAGGACTTAGATAGGAAGAACGGCTGGATCGACTAGGCTTATACTCGCTGGAATTTAGAAGATTGAGGTAAGATCTTATAGCAATGAGTAGGAGGGGGAGGACGTGGACCTGTCCTCGGGCCTGCGCAAAGGAGCTTTTAGGTGGAGTGCAGTGCGCGCAGTACTGGCAATGTATAGCACTCTTAAGGAACTGGACAGGCTAGATGCAGGAAGATTTTTCCTGATGTTGGGGAAAACCAGAACCAGGGGTCACAGTTTAATGATAAGGGGGAAGTCTTTTAGGACTGAGATGAGATTTTTTTTTCTTGACTAGTCATGGTTTCAAAGGCACAGGAGTTGGGCTGAGTGGTAGAATGGGCCAGCCAATCCTGGAATGTTGGAGCGGACTTGGAGGGTCAAATGGCCTCTATATCATAATCCTATGGTCTTATGGCTGAAGCACCGATTACAGGATCTCCATATGTGTATACCTGACTAAAGCTACAGTTTCTGGAATAAGAACTAGGTAAAATCTTTTGGAGGAATTAAACCGGTCACGTGTCTCGAGTGGATGCATAAAAATGAGGCACATTTACCACCCGAACCCTTCATCAAGGCAGTGAAGGGTTTTAACCTCACTGACAAAAGACAAAGGAGGAAAAACACAACACCCAACCCCAACCAACCAATTTTCCCTTGCAACCGCTGCAACCGTGTCTGCCTGTCCCACATCAGACTTGTCAGCCACAAACGAGCCTGCAGCTGACGTGGACATTTACCCCCTCCATAAATCTTCGTCCGCGAAGCCAAGCCAAAGAAGAAGAAAGAAGAAAGCAGCTCCACGTGTCGAACACACTTGTTTTCCCCGCTAAGAATGCCTGCAGAGGATTGTGCTTCACTTCGATGATCCCTGTTTAAATCTGCGGCACTGAAACCGTTGAACCGATGCACCCACACGCAGTAGCTGATTAGCGATAAGCACCAGAAAGGGGCAGAGAAGAGGCAAAGAAAAGGGAAATGTGGAAGGAAGTTCTAGGTGAACAAGTCCACACTGAGGCTCACTGCAGAGAAATAGGATGATCTCTTCCTCAATGAAAGTTTTCTGCCACATTTCCCAAGGGCGTCTCAGTCACCACATTTAGAACATACACAGTACAGGCCTTTCGGCCCTCAATGCTGTGCAGACCCATTTATCCCTAAAGAAGTACAAAACTCGGAACAAGCCACGCTGCCAGTGGGGCGATCACCCTGCTCAATGCCTCCATGATATCACAGAACTTTACCACCCCTATACATGATGGGAGAATTGACGAAAAAATCAGGCCATTCTCAATTGGTTGGAGTGGAAGACATATCCCCACCAAAGATGATGGGATTGATCTTGCTGGTTTATTGAAGTTGGATGAGAGTTCGATGGTTTGGTAGTTGTTTTCAAATTGGCGCCATGCAATTCTCTGTTTCCCTCATCAACAGCCAACGTGGCCCTCGGAGCATCGGCCGTGCAGTCGAGCACGTTTCAACGAGGTGCTGCTCAGCGAGCCATTGATGGCAAGACCAGCAGCGCCTGGAAGCAGGGCTCCTGCACGCACACCAAGACAAGCAAGGATCCCTGGTGGCGAGTGGACCTGAAGGGAATTTTCAACGTGTCCATTGTGAGGATCACCAACAGAAGAGACTGCTGCTCCAAACGGCTCCAAGGCGCCGAGATACGAATTGGAAGCACCCTGCACAACGAAGGGAATTCCAACAGACTGTAAGTACTCTTCAACAAACGCCGGGTCTTCACAGCTGTGGTCTGAGAGTTCCATTGTTGATATTACGTTGAAGATTAATAAGCATGGATAGAGTGGTAATATGAGGATAACGTATTGAGTATCTTACTGTACAGGAAAATATATCTTTGCCGTAGAGATCCAATAATGAGGGTTACAGTTCCAGAATGGGAGACCACGTCTCCAGCAGTGAAGTCTCCAGTACACGTCAGGAAATGGTCACAGTATGGTTTTATGCGGTGCAGACTCGGACTTCATGTAGATTCTGGCCTGTGCTCACCTATATCTCTTTCAGCTGCGGAACCGTACATGCTGATAACGGAACGACGTTCACGTTCAGTTGCGTTGGCTTCAGGGGTCGATTTGTGAACATTATTATCCGAGGCCAGAGTAAAATCCTGACCCTGTGCGAGGTGGAGGTCTTCGCTTCCGCACTGCCCGAATTGGAATATGATGGTAGGTCACGCGCAAACACTTTGAATCACAGAATTGTTGCGGGAGCTTTTGCAAGAGGCTCCTGATGGATGTTATTTGCAAAAGGCAACAAATGCAACAAGAGGCAGTAGCAGCTTTGTCTGGAAACCAGAACTTACTGTCAGGACGGTCAGGTCATCTTTCCAGGCAGAGAGGAGAAAAAACAGGCTTTTCTCTCAGAGAGGAGGGAATGAGAGAGAGGGAGGAGAGACACAGACATCGGTTCCAGAGGGGCAAGCTGACAACCTTTGGAAGACGGCCGGGTCAATGGAGAGGACGGGCTGTCCGGTGTTTCTCCTGGAATAGAAAGGAACTCTGTGGTGACCTGAAACAAGAAAAACTCTCTCTGATAACCATCAAGAACCCTTCTGAGTGTTGACCATTGACCTGTTAAGTACCAAAGCCTAGTGAACGTTATTAATGTTAACTTCTCTGCAAAGTAGAGCATTGGCTGAAACCAGTGAGATTGGACTGTGAACCAAAGAACTTTGCTGAACTTAAAAAGAAATGACTCACATGTGAGCTTAAAATTGGAAGGGGGTTAGGTAGATTGTGAGTCAATAGCGATAAGTTAAAGTTTGATTCTATTTTCATGTTCAAAGATAATTAAAAGCACCTTTTGTTTAAAGAACCCTTTGTCGTGGTGCTTATCTATAGCTACTGGGTTTTGGGGTCCTCTGGACTCGTAACAACAGCCTCCTCCTTGAGTTTCTCATACATTCATCCCTCCCCACCAATCGCCCAGGGGAACTTTCCACTGCGGCCGCATGAGGTGCCACAGTCGTGCCACACCTCCTCCAGCACCACAGTCTGGGGCCTGAACCAATCCTTTCAGCGAAGCAACGCTTGACAGGGCGCAGAATGTGAGATCGCTTTGCTGAACACATTTATTCTACCCGCATCAGTGCCGGGGACAGCCCAGTAGCTAACCATTTCAGTTCTGTGTCACATTCCCATCTACTATTCCAACAAGAGTACCTGGAAATTGGACGGAATAGTCCACGATTTTACGACTGGGTTTAACTCTGCAGACGATTGCATTAAAATCGACTTCTCTGGTTTCCGATAAAAGACTTTTGGTTCTCCCACCCTTCCCTTTAGCCTGTCTTTGCCAGCCTCCTCTCTCAATATCACCCCAGCCATCTCCCCCCTCGAGCTGCTGTACCCTCCCACCCTTCGACTTTCCTTCCTTTGGGACCATGTTCCTTCCCTAGCCCCTCTCGCCATTACCATATTTTTGGATGTCTGCTGACATAGTCCACAGTGTGAAGAAGGGCTCAAGCCAGAATCGTTGATTATGCTCATTTCTCTTTGCCATATGAAGTAGACTGTTAGATCTGCAGGGTTCTCCAGCATTGTATTTGTACTCAAGGATGATTTCTTTCTTTTAATTCTCCTTCTAGAACGAACTTCACTGCTTCTCACACAATATGTTTTGCTCTATCTTCCAGGTAACAACGTGGCGTTAGGATCCAGGACCACGCAGTCCAGCACTTCGGGTCGAGCTGGGGCCAATCGAGCCACCGACGGCAACAAAGACAACAGCTGCATGCAGACAAAGCGAAGCAACGGGCCTTGGTGGAGAGTCGACTTAAACGAAACCTTTGCTGTGTCCGCTGTACGAATCAGTAGCAGAAGGAACTGCTGCTCCGAATGGCTCCTGGGTGCCGAGATCCGCATCGGAACTTCATTGCGCGACAACGGGAACTTAAACAGACTGTAAGTGTCCAACAGCGAACACCAGTGCATTTCACGGTCTGTGTCATGAGGTGATAGTGTATGTGCAGAGAATTGGACTGCTGTGTCCTTTATTTCAACTCTGAACCCATCAGAGCAGCTCAGTTCGTGTAGCGGTTAGTGCAACGCTGCTACAGTGATGGTGATTCATGCGTGAACCCGGCGCTGTCTGCACAGAGCTTGTAGGTGTCTTGTGGGTTCCCTCCGGGTGGTCCTGCTTCTGCGCCCCCTAAAGAACCCACGACATCATCAGTTAATTGGGTGTGATTGGGAGGAACTGTCACGCGGGCTGAAAGGTCCTGTTACAGAGCTGTATATGTACATTAAGAAGAAAATTGAGCCAGGGTATTAACCACTGTTCAAGACATGATAGATGGATAAATGATCCACAGATGATGACCACAAACCCACAGCTAGAGTGGATCAACCCAAATTCTGGGTCACTAATCTATGAGTTTCACGGTGCTTTCAACTTCGCTAAATGGGGGATGATTGGAAGGGTCAAGAGAAAGGAGGAGGATTGTACATGAAACGTCTTCACTAAAATCCTGAGGTCTCGTTATTATGTGCGTTACCAACTGACAATTGCAGAGATAAAATCTGTTGTGCACACTCGCCCAAATTGCCCAGTGCTCCAGAATATGTTTGTGTTTGCTTCTCATCTTGGGGTAAAGGCGGTTGTATCTAAAGCAGTTGTTAGATCTTACAGTGTTTGATTAGAACATACTGATGGGTATGTGCGATGGGCTGCAAATTAGAGCTGTGCTGCCATCATTCACCAGCACCCTATTTCTGATATTTGTGGGGATGGAGATCCTTCCTATTCACTGTGCGTAACATGTCTTTCAGCTGTGGTACCGTCAAATTCTCTTCTGCATCGACGCTTACTTTCAGTTGTGGTGGATTTACGGGTCGATATGTGAACATCATCATCCCCGGTCCTGGTAGAATCCTGACCCTGTGTGAAGTTGAGGTGTTTGGTTCCAAGCTCCCCTCACTGGAAGGAGCAGGTAGGGTTCAAAAGCCCTTCAAGGCTCTTGTTGATTCCTGTGACCTCAGTGTGCACCAATGGATTCCACACCAATAGAAACACAATTCTATTTCATTCATTGATGTTTAGAGGGACATGATCTATGAGCAGTGATGTGTTAAGGCTTAAGTTCGCACTGGAGGGGGGGGGGGGTTCATTTGGAGCATAGTGGAGAGTTTTGAGCTTATTTCTAAAAGGGTGTGTGCACATTGAGATGGTTCAGAGATGAATGGCAAGAATGATACTTGGAATGAAGGTATTAGCAGATAAGGAATATTTGATTTGTCTTGGTCTGCACTCCTTGGAGATCAGAAGAACGAGAGGCTTTTCAAAACAGCTCTCAGCATGTTGAAAGGTTGGAAATCGTCGATGGGAAGGGTAAGGTCATGAGGATTTTTAGAATGTATGCGAGTTTGTTTTCTAAACAAGCATGTCGAGGTACCAATGAGGGAACAGACCATTCTAGACCTGGTATTGAGTAATGAGGAAGGGTTAGTTAGCAAAGTTGTTGGGAGAAGCCCCTTAGGCAAGAGTGACCACCATATGGTGGAATTCTTTATTATGATGGAGAGTGACATTTCCATCAAATACAAAGGTTCTGAACTTTACGAAGGGAAAGTGATGGTATGAGCCATTAATTGGCTAAGATTGATTGGCAAATAAAGGATTAACGGTGGAAATGCACTGACAATTATTTGAAGATGGCTTGGATGAAATACAACAATTGTACATCCAAGTTTGGGAAAAGAACAAATCAAGGAAGGTCATGCATCCGTGGCCAAGAAGGGACATCAAGGAGAGAATCAAATCCAAAGAAGCAGCATATAAATACTCAGAACAGTATCCCTGAGGATCGGGAGACATTCGGAGTTCAACCGAGGAGGACTAAGGGATTAATTAGGAAAGGGAAAAGGGATTATGAGAGAAAGCTGGCAGGGAAAATAAAAAATGACTAAAAACCTATATGGATATGTAAAGGGGAAGAGGTTAGTTATAGACAAATGTGGGTCCATTTGAGTTAGAATCAAGTACATTGAACATGGGGAATAAGGACATGGCAAATCAGTTGAATAACTACTTTAGTTCTGCCTTCACTACAGAAAACATAAATAATCTTCAGGATATAGTAGGGGATCGAGGATCTAATGTGAGAGAAGGACTGAAGGAAATGAATACAAGTCGAGAGGTTGTGTTTGGTAAATTGAAGGGATTAAAGGCAGATAAATCCTCAGGGCCGATGGTCTGTATCCCAAGGTGCTTGATGAAGTAGTTCAAGAAATAGCGGATGCATCAGTGATAATTTTTCAAAACTCTTTAGATTCTAGATTAGTTCTCGATAAATGGAGGGTGGCAAACGTAAACCCACTTTTTAAGAAGCCAGAGAGAGAGAAAATGGGAAAGTCTCGATCAGTTAGCCTGACATCGGTAGTGGGGAAAATGCTGGAGTCAGTTATTAAAGATACGATTGCAGCACATTTAGAAAGTCGTCATATCATCGGACAGAATCTGCATGGTTTTATGAAGGGAAAATCGTGTCTGACAAATCTAATAGAACTTTTTGAGGATGTAACTAGTAGAGTGGGTGAGGGAGAACCAGTGGATGTGGGATATCTGGATGTTCAGAGGCTTTTGATAAGGTGTCACACAGGAGATTAGTGTACAAACAAAGTACAACGTATAGGAGGGATGGGATTGAGGTGGGTACAAAATTGGTTGACAGACAGGAAGCTAAGAGTAGGAATAAGTGGGTTCTTTTCCAAATGGCAGGCAGTGACTAGTGGGGAACCGCAAGGCTCAGTGCTGGCACCCCAGTTACCTCCAATATATATCAATGCCTTAGATGAGGGAATAGAAATCCGTATCTCCAAGTTTGCCGACGACACGAAGCCGGGTGGCAGGGTTAGCCATGTAGAGGATGATAAGAGGATGCAGGGTGACTTGGGCAAGTTAGGTGAGTGGACCAATGCGTGGCAGACGCAATGTAATGTGGATAAATGTGAGCTTGTCCACTTTAGAGACAAGAACAGGAGAGGATTATTACCTAAATGGGGTCCAATTAGGAAAAGGAGAGATGCAACGAGACCTGGGTGTCGCTGTGTAACCGTCATTGAAAGTGGGCGTGCAGGTAGAGCAGGTAGTTAGGAAGGCGAATGGTATGTTGACATACATAGCAAGAGGATTCGAGTACAGGAGCAGAGAGGTTCTACTACAGCCGTACATGTCCTTGGTGAGACCACACACGGAGTATTGTGTACTAAAATAAAATTTCAGGGCTCGTTAATGAAGAAGACAAAGGCTGTGTCATTAACCAGGAATCATGGCTTTTATTAGCAGAAATAGTGGTACAATAATGAATGCATACACAGTTGTACGCAAGGGGAGTGTCTTTAGTGGTAAAGATAATACACGTCCAATGTCAATAAAACTGTCTAGGCACAGTGAAAGACTGACAGCATGACACAGATTCCCCAAAGTTTTGGTCTCCTTATCTGAGGAAAGACATCCTGACTATAGAGGTAGTGGAAAGAAGGTTCACTAGATTGATAGCAGGGATGGCAGGACTTAGATAGGAAGAACGGCTGGATCGACTAGGCTTATACTCGCTGGAATTTAGACGATTGAGGGGGGATCTTATAGCAATGTATAACACTCTTAAGGAACTGGACAGGCTTGATGCAGGAAGATTTTTCCTGATGTTGGGGAAAACCAGAACCAGGGGTCACAGTTTAATGATAAGGGGGAAGCCTTTTAGGACTGAGATGAGATTTTTTTTTCTTGACTAGTCATGGTTTCAAAGGCACAGGAGTTGGGCTGAGTGGTAGAATGGGCCAGCCAATCCTGGAATGTTGGAGCGGACTTGGAGTGTCAAATGGCCTCTATATCATAATCCTATGGTCTTATGGCTGAAGCACCGATTGCAGGATCTCCATATGTGTATACCTGACTAAAGCTACAGTTTCTGGAATAAGAAATGGGTAAAATCTTTTGGAGGAATTAAACCGGTCACGTGTCTCGAGTGGATGCATAAAAATGAGGCACATTAACCTCCCGAACCCTTCATCAAGGCAGTGAAGGGTTTTAACCTCACTGACAAAAGACAAAGGAGGGAAAACACAACACCCAACCCCAACCAACCAATTTTCCCCTGCAACCACTGCAACCGTGTCTGCCTGTCCCACATCAGACTTGTCAGCCACAAACGAGCCTGCAGCTGACGTGGACATTTACCCCCTCCATAAATCTTCGTCCACGAAGCCAAGCCAAAGAAGAAGAAAGAAGAAAGCAGCTCCACGTGTCGAACACACTTGTTTTCCCCGCTAAGAATGCCTGCAGCGGATTGTGCTTCACTTCGATGATCCCTGTTTAAATCTGCGGCTCTGAAACCGTTGAACCGATGCACCCACACGCAGTAGCTGATTAGCGATAAGCACCAGAAAGGGGCAGAGAAGAGGCAAAGAAAAGGGAAATGTGGAAGGAAGTTCTAGGTGAACAAGTCCACACTGAGGCTCACTGCAGAGAAATAGGATGATCTCCTCCTCAATGAAAGTTTTCTGCCACATTTCCCAAGGGCGTCTCAGTCACCACATTTAGAACATACACAGTACAGGCCCTTCGGCCCTCGATGCTGTGCAGACCCATTTATCCCTAAAGAAGTACAAAACTCTCCATACTTTTAATTGTTCCTTCACCCATGGGCCTGTGTCACTCTCTTAAATGCCCCTATTGGTTTAGTCCCCACCACCCTTCCAGGAAAGTGATTGATTATGGTTTCTGGTTTTTATGTATCACTTACATGAACCACTCACCCAGATGGCCAACTGCTGTTTTGTGAATGGACCCCCACAGCCTGGCGTCTTTCACATCGGAACAAGCCACGCTGCCAGTGGGGCGATCACACTGCTCAATGCCTCCATGATATCACAGAACTTTACCACCCCTATACATGATGGGAGGATTGACGAAAAAATCAGGCCATTCTCAATTGGTTGGAGTGGAAGACAAATCCCCACCAAAGATGATGGGATTGATCTTGCTGGTTTATTGAAGTTGGATGAGAGTTCGACGGTTTGGTAGTTGTTTTCAAATTGGCGCCATGCAATTTTCTGTTTCCCTCATCAACAGCCAACGTGGCCCTCGGAGCATCGGCCGTGCAGTCGAGCACGTTTCAACGAGGTGCTGCTCAGCGAGCCATTGATGGCAAGACCAGCAGCGCCTGGAAGCAGCGCTCCTGCACGCACACCAAGACAAGCAAGGATCCCTGGTGGCGAGTGGACCTGAAGGGAATTTTCAACGTGTCCGTTGTGAGGATCACCAACAGAAGAGACTGCTGCTCCAAACGGCTCCAAGGCGCCGAGATACGAATTGGAAGCACCCTGTACAACGAAGGGAATTCCAACAGACTGTAAGTACTCTTCAACAAACGCCGGGTCTTCACAGCTGTGGTCTGAGAGTTCCATTGTTGATATTACGTTGAAGACTAATAGGCGTGGATAGAGTGGTAATATGAGGATAACGTATTGAGTATCTTACTGTACAGGAAAATATATCTTTGCCGTAGAGATCCAATAATGAGGGTTACAGTTCAAGAATGGGAGACCACGTCTCCAGCAATGAAGTCTCCAGTACACGTCAGGAAATGGTCACAGTATGGTTTGATGCGGTGCAGACTCGGACTTCATGTAGATTCTGGCCTGTGCTCACCTATATCTCTTTCAGCTGCGGAACCGTACATGCTGATAACGGAACGACGTTCACGTTCAGTTGCGTTGGCTTCAGGGGTCGATTTGTGAACATTATTATCCGAGGCCAGAGTAAAATCCTGACCCTGTGCGAGGTGGAGGTCTTCGCTTCCGCACTGCCCGAATTGGAATATGATGGTAGGTCACGCGCAAACACTTTGAATCACAGAATTGTTGCGGGAGCTTTTGCAAGAGGCTCCTGATGGATGTTATATGCAAAAGGCAACAAATGCAACAAGAGGCAATAGCAGCTTTGTCTGGAAACCAGAACTTACTGTCAGGAAGGTCAGGTCATCTTTCCAGGCAGAGAGGAGAAAAAACAGGCTTTTCTCTCAGAGAGGAGGGAATGAGAGAGAGGGAGGAGAGACACAGACATCGGTTCCAGAGGGGAAAGCTGACAACCTTTGGAAGACGGCCTGGTCAATGGAGAGGACGGGCTGTCCGGTGTTTCTCCTGGAATAGAAAGGAACTCTGTGGTGACCTGAAACAAGAAAAACTCTCTCTGATAACCATCAAGAACCCTTCTGAGTGTTGACCATTGACCTGTTAAGTACCAAAGCCTAGTGAACATTATTAATGTTAACTTCTCTGCAAAGTAGAGCATTGGCTGAAACCAGTGAGATTGGACTGTGAACCAAAGAACTTTGCTGAACTTAAAAAGAAATGACTCACATGTGAGCTTAAAATTGGAAGGGGGTTAGGTAGATTGTGAGTCAATAGCGATAAGTTAAAGTTTGATTCTATTTTCATGTTCAAAGATAATTAAAAGCACCTTTTGTTTAAAGAACCCTTTGTCGTGGTGCTTATCTATGGCTACTGGGTTTCGGGGTCCTCTGGACTCGTAACAACAGCCTCCTCCTTGAGTTTCTCATACATTCATCCCTCCCCACCAATCGCCCAGGGGAACCTTGCACTGCGGCCGCATGAGGTGCCACAGTCGCACCACACCTCCTCCAACACCACAGTCTGGGGCCTGAACCAATCCTTTCAGCGAAGCAACGCTTGACAGGGCGCAGAATGTGAGATCGCTTTGCTGAACACATTTATTCTACCCCCATCAGTGCCGGTGACAGCCCAGAAGCTAACCATTTCAGTTCTGTGTCACATTCCCATCTACTATTCCAACAAGAGTACCTGGAAATTGGAGGGAACAGTCCTAGATTTTACGACTGGGTTTAACTCTCCAGACGATTGCATTAAAATCGACTTCTCTGCTTTCTGATAAAAGATTTTTGGTTCTCCCACCCTTCCCTTTAGCCTGTCTTTGCCAGCCTCCTCTCTCAATATCACCCCAGCCATCTCCCCCCTCGAGCTGCTGTACCCTCCCACCCTTCGACTATCCTTCCTTTGGGACCATGTTCCTTCCCTAGCCCCTCTCGCCATTACCATATTTTTGGATGTCTGCTGACAAAGTCCACAGTGTGATGAAGGGCTCAAGCCAGAATCGTTGATTATGTTCATTTCTCTTTGCCATATGAAGTAGATAGTTAGATCTGCAGGGTTCTCCAGCATTGTATTTGTACTCAAAGATTATTTCTTTCTTTTAATTCTCCTTCTAGAACGAACTTCACTGCTTCTCACACAATATGTTTTGCTCTATCTTCCAGGTAACAACGTGGCGTTAGGATCCAGGACCACGCAGTCCAGCACTTCGGGTCGAGCTGGGGCCAATCGAGCCACCGACGGCAACAAAGACAACAGCTGCATGCAGACAAAGCGAAGCAACGGGCCTTGGTGGAGAGTCGACCTAAACGAAACCTTTGCTGTGTCCGCTGTACGAATCAGTAGCAGAAGGAACTGCTGCTCCGAATGGCTCCTGGGAGCCGAGATCCGCATCGGAACTTCATTGCGCGACAACGGGAACTTAAACAGACTGTAAGTGTCCAACAGCGAACACCAGTGCATTTCACGGTCTGTGTCATGAGGTGATAGTGTATGTGCAGAGAATTGGACTGCTGTGTCCTTTATTTCAACTCTGAACCCATCAGAGCAGCTCAGTTCGTGTAGCGGTTAGTGCAACGCTGCTACAGTGATGGAGATTCATGCGTGAACCCGGCGCTGTCTGCACAGAGCATGTAGGTGTCTTGTGGGTTCCCTCCGGATGGTCCGGCTTCCGCGCCCCCTAAAGAACCCACGACATCATCAGTTAATTGGGTGCGATTGGGAGGTACTGTCACGTGGGCCGAAAGGTCCTGTTACGGAGCTGTATATCTACATTAAGAAGAAAATCGAGCCAGGGTATTAACCACTGTTCAAGACCTGATAGATGGATAAATGATCCACAGATGATGACCATAAACCCACAGCTAGAGTGGATCAACCCACTAATCTATGAGTTTCACGGTGCTTTCAACCTCGCTAAATGGGGGATGATTGGAAGGGTCAAGAGAAAGGAGGAGGATTGTACATTAAACGTCTTCACTAAAATCCTGAGGTCTCATTATTATGGGCGTTACCAACTGACAATTGCAGAGATAAAATCTGTCGTGCACACTCGCCCAAATTGCCCAATGCTCCAGAATATGTTTGTGTTTGCTTCTCATCTTGGGGTAAAGGCGATTGTATCTAAAGCAGTTGATAGATCTTACAGTGTTTGATTAGAACATACTGATGGGTATGTGCGATGGGCTGCAAATTAGAGCTGTGCTGCCATCATTCACCAGCACCCGATTTCAGATATTTGTGGGGATGGAGATCCTTCCTATTCACTGTGCGTCCCATGTCTTTCAGCTGTGGTACCGTCAAATTCTCTTCTGCATCGACGCTTTCTTTCAGTTGTGGTGGATTTACGGGTCGATATGTGAACATTATCATCCCCGGTCCTGGTAGAATCCTGACCCTGTGCGAAGTTGAGGTGTTTGGTTCCAAACTCCCCTCACTGGAAGGAGCAGGTAGGGTTCAAAAGCCCTTCAAGACTCTTGTTGATTCCTGTGACCTCAGTGTGCACCAATGGATTCCACACCAATAGAAACACAATTCTATTTCATTCATTGATATTTAGAGGGACATGATCTATGAGCAGTGATGTGTTGAGGCTTAATTTCGCACTGGAGGGGGGTTGGTTCATTTTGAGCATGGTGGAGAGTTTTGAGCTTATTTCTAAAAGGGTGTGTGCACATTGAGATGGTTCAGAGATGAATGGCAAGAATGATACTTGGAATGAAGGTATTAGCAGATAATGAATATTTGATTTGTCTTGGTCTGCACTCCTTGGAGATCAGAAGAACGAGAGGCTTTTCAAAAAAGCTCTCAGCATGTTGAAAGGTTGGGCATCTTCAATGGGAAGGGTAAGGCCATGAGGATTTGTAGAATGTATGCAAGTTTGTTTTCTAAACAAGCACGTCGAGGAGCCAATGAGGGAACAGACCATTCTAGACCTGGTATTGAGTAATGAGGAAGGGATAGTTAGCAATGTTGTTGGGAGAAGCCCCTTTAGGCAAGAGTGACCACTATATGGTGGAATTCTTTATTATGATGGAGAGTGACAGTTCCATCAAATACAAAGGTTCTGAACTTAAATAAGGGTAAGTGATGGTATGAGCCATGAATTGGCAAAGATTGATTGGCAAATAAAGAATTAACGGTGGAAATGCAATGACAATAATTTGAAAATAGCTTGGATGAAATACAACAATTGTACATCCAAGTTTGGGAAAAGAACAAATCAAGGAAGGTCGTGCATCCGTGGCAAAGAAGGGACATCAAGGAGAGAATCAAATCCAAAGAAGCAGCATATAAATAGTCAGAACGAAAATAGTATCCCTGAGGATCGGGAGAAATTCAGAGTTCAACCGAGGAGGACAAAGGGATTAATTAGGAAAGGGAAAAGGGATTATGAGAGAAAGCTGGCAGGGAAAATAAAAAATGACTAAAAACCTTTATGGATATGTAAAGGGGAAGAGGTTAGTTATAGACAAATGTGGGTCCATTTGGGTTAGATACAAGTACATTGAACATGGAGAACAAGGACATGGCAAATCAGTTGAATAACTACTTTAGTTCTGTCTTCACTACAGAAAACATAAATAATCTTCAGGATATAGTAGGGGATCGAGGATCTAATGTGAGAGACGGACTGAAGGAAATGAATACAAGTCGAGAGGTTGTGTTCGGTAAATTGAAGGGATTAAAGGCAGATAAATCCTCAGGGCCGATGGTCTGCATCCCAGGGTGCTTGAGGAAGTAGTTCAAGAAATAGTGGATGCATCAGTGATAATTTTTCAAAACTCTTTAGATTCTGGATTAGTTCTTGATAATTGGAGGGTGGCAAACGTAACCCCACTTTTTAAGAAGCCAGAGAGAAAATGGGAAAGTCTCGATTAGTTAGCCTGACATCGGTAGTGGGGAAAATGCTGGAGTCAGTTATTAAAGATACGGTTGCATCACATTTAGAAAGTCGTCATATCATCGGACAGAATCTGTATGGTTTTATGAAGGGAAAATCGTGTCTGACAAATCTAATAGAACTTTTTGAGGATGTAACTAGTAGAGTGGGTGAGGGAGAACCAGTGGCTGTGGGATATCTGGATATTCAGAGACTTTTGATAAGGTGTCACACAGGAGATTTGTGTACAAACAAAGTACACCGTATAGAAGGGATGGGATTGAGGTGGGTACAAAATTGGTTGACAGACATGAAGCTAAGAGTAGGAATAAGTGGGTTCTTTTCCAAAGGGCATCCAGTGACTAGTGGGGAACCGCAAGGCTCAGTGCTGGGACCCCAGTTATCTCCAATATATATCAATGCCTTAGATGAGGCAATAGAAATCAGTATCTCCAAGTGTGCCAACGACACGAAGCCGGGTGGCAGGGTTAGCGGTGTAGAGGATGCTAAGAGGATGCAGGGTGACTTGGGCAAGTTAGGTGAGTGGGCCAATGCGTGGCAGACGCAATGTAATGTGGATAAATGTGAGGTTGTCTACTTTAGAGACAAGAACAGGAGAGGATTATTGCCTAAATGGGGTCCAATTAGGAAAAGGAGAGATGCAACGAGACCTGAGTGTCGCTGTGTACCCGTCATTGAAAGTGGGCGAGCAGGTAGAGCAGGTAGTTAGGAAAGCGAATGGTATGTTGACATACATAGCAAGAGGATTCAGTACAGGAGCAGAGAGGTTCTACTACAGCCGTACATGTCCTTGGTGAGACCACACATGGAGTATTGTGTACTAAAATAAAATTTCAGGGCTCGTTAATGAAGAAGACAAAGGCTGTGTCATTAACCAGGAATCATGGCTTTTATTAGCAGAAATAGAGGTACAATAATGAATGCATACACAGTTGTACGCAAGGGGAGTGTCTTTAGTGGTAAAGATAATACACGAAACTATCTAGGCACAGTGAAAGACTGACAGCATGACACAGATTCCCCAAAGTTTTGGTCTCCTTATCTGAGGAAAGACATCCTGCCTATAGAGGTAGTGGAAAGAAGGTTCACTAGATTGATAGCAGGGATGGCTGGACTTAGATAGGAAGAACGGCTAGATCGACTAGGCTTATACTCGCTGAAATTTAGAAGATTGAGGGAAGATCTTATAGCAATGTGGAGGAGGGGGAGGACGTGGACCTGTCCTCGGGCCTGCGCAAAGGAGCTTTTAGGTGGAGTGCAGTGCGCGCAGTACTGGCAATGTATAACACTCTTAAGTAACTGGACAGGCTAGATGCAGGAAGATTTTTCCTGATGTTGGGGAAAACCAGAATCAGGGGTCACACTTTAATGATAAGGGGGAAGTCTTTTAGGACTGAGATGAGATTTTTTTTTTCTTGACTAGTCATGGTTTCAAAGGCACAGGAGTTGGGCTGAGTGGTAGAATGGGCCAGCCAATCCTGGAATGTTGGAGCGGACTTGGAGTGTCAAATGGCCTCTATATCATAATCCTATGGTCTTATGGCTGAAGCACCGATTGCAGGATCTCCATATGTGTATACCTGACTAAAGCTACAGTTTCTGGAATAAGAAATGGGTAAAATCTTTTGGAGGAATTAAACCGGTCACGTGTCTCGAGTGGATGCATTAAAATGAGGCACATTAACCACCCGAACCCTTCATCAAGTCAGTGAAGGGTTTTGATTAAGGATTGCAGCTGAATGTGTCGAACACACTTGTTTTCCCCGCTAAGAATGCCTGCAGCGGATTGTGCTTCACTTCGATGATCCCTGTTTAAATCCGCGGCACTGAAACCGTTGAACCGATGCACCCACACGCAGTAACTGATTAGCGATAAGCACCAGAAAGGGGCAGAGAAGAGGCAAAGAAAAGGGAAATGTGGAAGGAAGTTCTAGTTGAACAAGTCCACACTGAGGCTCACTGCAGAGAAATAGGATGATCTCCTCCTCAATGAAAGTTTTCTGCCACATTTCCCAAGGGCGTCTCAGTCACCACATTTAGAACATACACAGTACAGGCCTTTCGGCCCTCGATGCTGTGCAGACCCATTTATCCCTAAAGAAGTACAAAACTCTCCATACTTTTAATTGTTCCTTCACCCATGGGCCTGTGTCACTCTCTTAAATGCCCCTATTGGTTTAGTCCCCACCACCCTTCCAGAAAGTGAGTGATTATGGTTTCTGGTTTTATTCTGTATCACTTACATGAACCACTCACCCAGATGGCCAACTGCTGTTTTGTGAATGGACGCCGAAAGCCTGGCGTCTTTCACATTGGAACAAGCCACGCTGCCAGTGGGGCGATCACCCTGCTCAATGCCTCCATGATATCACAGAACTTTACCACCCCTATATATGACGGGAGGATTGACGAAAAAATCAGGCCATTCTCAATTGGTTGGAGTGGATGACATATCCCCACCAAAGATGATGGGATTGATCTTGCTGGTTTATTGAAGTTGGATGAGAGTTCGACGGTTTGGTAGTTGTTTTCAAATTGGCGCCATGCAATTCTCTGTTTCCCTCATCAACAGCCAACGTGGCTCTCGGAGCATCAGCCGTGCAGTCGAGCACGTTTCAGCGAGGTGCTCCTCAGCGAGCCATTGATGGCAAGACCAGCAGCGCCTGGAGGCAGGGCTCCTGCACGCACACCAAGACAAGCAAGGACCCCTGGTGGCGAGTGGACCTGAAGGGAATATTCAACATGTCCGTTGTGAGGATCACCAACAGAAGAGACTGCTGCTCCAAACGGCTCCAAGGCGCCGAGATACGAATTGGAAGCACCCTGCACAACGAAGGGAATTCCAACAGACTGTAAGTACTCTTCAACAAACGCCGGGTCTTCACAGCTGTGGTCTGAGAGTTCCATTGTTGATATTACGTTGAAGACTAATAGGCGTGGATAGAGTGGTAATATGAGGATAACGTATTGAGTATCTTACTGTACAGGAAAATATATCTTTGCCGTAGAGATCCAATAATGAGGGTTACAGTTCCAGAATGGGAGATCACGTCTCCAGCAATGAAGTCTCCAGTACACGTCAGGAAATGGTCACAGTATGGTTTGATGCGGTGCAGACTCGGACTTCATGTAGATTCTGGCCTGTGCTCACCTATATCTCTTTCAGCTGCGGAACCGTACATGCTGATAACGGAACGACGTTCACGTTCAGTTGCGTTGGCTTCAGGGGTCGATTTGTGAACATTATTATCCGAGGCCAGAGTAAAATCCTGACCCTGTGCGAGGTGGAGGTCTTCGCTTCCGCACTGCCCGAATTGGAATATGATGGTAGGTCACGCGCAAACACTTTGAATCACAGAATTGTTCCGGGAGCTTTTGCAAGAGGCTCCTGATGGATGTTATTTGCAAAAGGCAACAAATGCAACAAGAGGCAGTAGCAGCTTTCTCTGGAAACCAGAACTTACTGTCAGGAAGGTCAGGTCATCTTTCCAGGCAGAGAGGAGAAAAAACAGGCTTTTCTCTCAGAGAGGAGGGAATGAGAGAGAGGGAGGAGAGACACAGACATCGGTTCCAGAGGGGAAAGCTGACAACCTTTGGAAGACGGCCTGGTTAATGGAGAGGACGGGCTGTCCGGTGTTTCTCCTGGAATAGAAAGGAAGTCTGTGGTGACCTGAAACAAGAAAAACTCTCTCTGATAACCATCAAGAACCCTTCTGAGTGTTGACCATTGACCTGTTAAGTACCAAAGCCTAGTGAACGTTATTAATGTTAACTTCTCTGCAAAGTAGAGCATTGGCTGAAACCAGTGAGATTGGACTGTGAACCAAAGAACTTTGCTGAACTTAAAAAGAAATGACTCACATGTGAGCTTAAAATTGGAAGGGGGTTAGGTAGATTGTGAGTCAATAGCGATAAGTTAAAGTTTGATTCAGTTTTCATGTTCAAAGATAATTAAAAGCACCTTTTGTTTAAAGAACCCTTTGTCGTGGTGCTTATCTATAGCTACTGGGTTTTGGGGTCCTCTGGACTCGTAACAACAGCCTCCTCCTCGAGTTTCTCATACATTCATCCCTCCCCACCAATCGCCCAGGGGAACCTTCCACTGCGGCCGCATGAGGTGCCACAGTCGTGCCACACCTCCTCCAGCACCACAGTCTGGGGCCTGAACCAATCCTTTCAGCGAAGCAACGCTTGACAGGGCGCAGAATGTGAGATCGCTTTGCTGAACACATTTATTCTACCCCCATCAGTGCCGGGGACAGCCCAGTAGCTAACCATTTCAGTTCTGAGTCACATTCCCATCTACTATCCCAACAAGAGAACCTGGAAATTGGAGGGAACAGTCCACGATTTTACGACTGTGTTTAACTCTGCAGACGATTGCATTAAAATCGACTTCTCTGCTTTCTGATAAAAGATTTTTGGTTCTCCCACCCTTCCCTTTAGTCTGTCTTTGCCACCCTCCTCTCTCAATATCACCCCATCCATCTCCCCCCTCGAGCTGCTCTACCCTCCCACCCTTTGACTTTCCTTCCTTTGGGACCATGTTCCTTCCCTAGCCCCTCTCGCAATTACCATATTTTTGGATGTCTGCTGACAAAGTCCACAGTGTGATGAAGGGCTCAAGCCAGAATCGTTGATTATGCTCATTTCTCTTTGCCATATGAAGTAGACTGTTAGATCTGCAGGGTTCTCCAGCATTGTATTTGTACTCAAGGATGATTTCTTTCTTTTAATTCTCCTTCTAGAACGAACTTCACTGCTTCTCACACAATATGTTTTGCTCTATCTTCCAGGTAACAACGTGGCGTTAGGATCCAGGACCACGCAGTCCAGCACTTCGGGTCGAGCTGGGGCCAATCGAGCCACCGACGGCAACAAAGACAACAGCTGCATGCAGACAAAGCGAAGCAACGGGCCTTGGTGGAGAGTCGACCTAAACGAAACCTTTGCTGTGTCCGCTGTACGAATCAGTAGCAGAAGGAACTGCTGCTCCGAATGGCTCCTGGGAGCCGAGATCCGCATCGGAACTTCATTGCGCGACAACGGGAACTTAAACAGACTGTAAGTGTCCAACAGCGAACACCAGTGCATTTCACGGTCTGTGTCATGAGGTGATAGTGTATGTGCAGAGAATTGGACTGCTGTGTCCTTTATTTCAACTCTGAACCCATCAGAGCAGCTCAGTTCGTGTTGCGGTTAGTGCAACGCTGCTACAGTGATGGTGATTCATGCGTGAACCCGGCGCTGTCTGCACAGAGCATGTAGGTGTCTTGTGGGTTCCCTCCGGGTGGTCCTGTTTCCGCACCCCTTAAACAACCCACGACATCATCAGTTAATTGGGTGCGATTGGGAGGAACTGTCACGCGGGCCGAAAGGTCCTGTTACAGAGCTGTATATCTACATTAAGAAGAAAATTGAGCCAGGGTATTAACCACTGTTCAAGACATGATAGATGGATAAATGATCCACAGATGATGACCACAAACCCACAGCTAGAGTGGATCAACCCACTAATCTATGAGTTTCACGGTGCTTTCAACCTCGCTAAATGGGGGATGATTGGAAGGGTCAAGAGAAAGGAGGAGGATTGTACATGAAACGTCTTCACTAAAATCCTGAGTTCTCGTTATTATGTGCGTTACCAACTGACAATTGCAGAGATAAAATCTGTTGTGCACACTCGCCCAAATTGCCCAGTGCTCCAGAATATGTTTGTGTTTGCTTCTCATCTTGGGGTAAAGGCGATTGTATCTAAAGCAGTTGTTAGATCTTACAGTGTTGGATTAGAACATACTGATGGGTATGTGCGATGGGCTGCAAATTAGAGCTGTGCTGCCATCATTCACCAGCACCCTATTTCAGATATTTGTGGGGATGGAGATCCTTTCTATTCACCGTGCGTCCCATGTCTTTCAGCTGTGGTACCGTCAAATTCTCTTCTGCATCGACGCTTACTTTCAGTTGTGGTGGATTTACGGGTCGATATGTGAACATCATCATCCCCGGTCCTGGTAGAATCCTGACCCTGTGTGAAGTTGAGGTGTTTGGTTCCAAGCTCCCCTCACTGGAAGGAGCAGGTAGGGTTCAAAAGCCCTTCAAGGCTCTTGTTGATTCCTGTGACCTCATTGTGCACCAATGGATTCCACACCAATAGAAACACAATTCTATTACATTCATTGATGTTTAGAGGGACAAGATCTGTGAGCAGTGATGTATTGAGGCTTAAGTTCGCACTGGAGGGGGGGGGAGCTTCATTCGGAGCATGGTGGAGAGTTTTGAGCTTATTTCTAAAAGGGTGTGTGCACATTGAGATGGTTCAGAGATAAATGGCAAGAATGATACTTGGAATGAAGGTATTAGCAGATAATGAATATTTGATTTGTCTTGGTCTGCACTCCTTGGAGATCAGAAGAATGAGAGGCTTTTCAAAAAAGCTCTCAGAATGTTGAAATTTTGGACATCTTCGATGGGAACGGTAAGGTCATGAGGATTTTTAGAATGTATGCGAGTTTGTTTTCTAAACAAGCATGTCGAGGTACCAATGAGGGTACAGACCATTCTAGACCTGGTATTGAGTAATGAGGAAGGGTTAGTTAGCAAAGTTGTTGGGAGAAGCCCCTGAGGCAAGAGTGACCACCATATGGTGGAATTCTTTATTATGATGGAGAGTGACAGTTCCATCAAATACAAAGGTTCTGAACTTAAAGAAGGGTAAGTGATGGTATGAACCATGAAATGGCTAAGATTGATTGGCAAATAAAGGATTAAGGGTGGAAATGCACTGACAATTATTTGAAGATAGCTTGGATGAAATACAACAATTGTACATCCAAGTTTGGGAAAAGAACAAATCAAGGAAGGTCGTGCATCCGTGGCCAAGAAGGGACATCAAGGAGAGAATCAAATCCAAAGAAGCAGCATATAAATAGTCAGAACGAAAACAGTATCCCTGAGGATCGGGAGAAATTCAGAGTTCAACCGAGGAGGACTAAGGGATTAATTAGGAAAGGGAAAAGGGATTATGAGAGAAAGCTGGCAGGGAAAATAAAAAATGACTAAAAACCTTTATGGATATGTAAAGGGGAAGAGGTTAGTTATAGACAAATGTGGGTCCATTTGAGTTAGAATCAAGTACATTGAACATGGGGAATAAGGACATGGCAAATCAGTCGAATAACTACTTTAGTTCTGTCTTCACTACAGAAAACATAAGTAATCTTCAGGATATAGTAGGGGATCGAGGATCTAATGTGAGAGAAGGACTGAAGGAAATGAATACAAGTCGAGAGGTTGTGTTTGGTAAATTGAAGGGATTAAAGGCAGATAAATCCTCAGGGCCGATGGTCTGTATCCCAAGGTGCTTGATGAAGTAGTTCAAGAAATAGCGGATGCATCAGTGATAATTTTTCAAAACTCTTTAGATTCTGGATTAGTTCTCGATAAATGGAGGGTGGCAAACGTAACCCCACTTTTTAAGAAGCCAGAGAGAGAGACCAGACGGGATTCTCCAGGACCAGACGGGATCTTCCCCAGGACATTGAGAGAAGTGAAGGAGGAAATAGCAGAGGCTCTGGCGGTAATTTTTCGAATGTCATTAGATATGGGGATAGTGCCGGAGGATTGGCGCATTGCGCATGTGGTTCCGTTATTTAAAAAGGGTTCAAGGAGGAAGCCTGGCAACTATCGGCCTGTAAGTTTGACGTCTGTGGTAGGTAAATTAATGGAGAAAATTCTTAGAGATAGTACTTATAAACATCTGGATAGACAGGGTCTGATCAGGAGTACTCAACATGGATTTGTGGGAGGAAGGTCATGTTTGACCAATCTGATTGAATTTTTTGAAGAGGTGACTAGGAATGTGGATGAGGGTAGCGCAGTGGATGTTGTCTATATGGACTTCAGTAAGGCCTTCGATAAGGTACCACATGGAAGGTTAGTTAGGAAGGTGCAGTCTTTAGGTATAAATTTTGAGATAGTCAAATGGATTGAACATTGGCTGAAAGGGAGAGGCCAGAGAGTGGTAGTGGATAATTGTCTGTCAGGTTGGAGGCCGGTGACCAGTGGTGTGCCTCAAGGATCTGTATTGGGCCCATTGTTGTTCGTTATATACATTAATGATCTAGATGATGGGGTGGTGAATTGGATTAGTAAATATGCAGACGATACTAAGATAGGTGGAATAGTGGATAATGAAGAAGGTTTTCTAGGATTGCAGAGGGATTTGGGCTGCTTAGAAAAGTGGGCTGAAAAATGGCAGATGGAATTTAATGCTGATAAGTGTGAGGTGCTTCATTTTGGTAAGAAGAATCAGAACAGGACATATGTGGTAAATGGGAGAGCATTGAGGAATACAGAAGAGCAGAAAGATTTAGGAGTGACGGTACATCGTTCCCTGAAGGTAGAAACTCACGTGAATAGGGTGGTGAAGAAGGCTTTTAGTATGCTGGCCTTTATCAATCATTGCATGGAATATAGGAGTTGGGAGGTGATGTTGAGATTGTATAAGACGTTGGTGCGGCCTAATTTGGAGTTCTGTGTGCAGTTCTGGTCGCCTAATTATAGGAAGGATATAAACAGAGTGGAGAGAGTGCAGAGAAGGTTTACCAGAATGTTGCCTGGGTTTAAGCATCTGGAGTATGGGGAGAGATTGGACAGATTGGGTCTTTATTCTTTGGAGCGTAGAAGGTTGAGAGGGGATTTGATAGAAGTATTTAAGATTATGAAAGGGATAGACAGAGTGGATGTGGATAGACTATTTCCGTTAAGAGGAGGAAAGATTAAAACAAGAGGACATGAGTTAAGAATTAAGGGGCAGAGGTTTAGAGGTAACATGAGGGGGAACTTCTTTACTCAGAGAGTGGTAGCTGTGTGGAATGATCTTCCGGGAGAAATAGTGGCGGCGGAGTCAATTGTATTATTTAAGAAAAGGTTGGACAGGTATATGGATGAGAGGAAGATGGAGGGTTATGGGCATTGTGCAGGGAGGTGGGATTAGAAAGGGGTGTTTGGTTCGGTGCGGACTAGAAGGGCCTAATGGCCTGTTTCCGTGCTGTAATTGTTATTATGTTATTATTATTATTAAAATGGGAAAGTCTCGATTAGTTAGCCTGACATCGGTAGTGGGGAAAATGCTGGAGTCAGTTATTAAAGATACGATTGCAGCACATTTATAAAGTCGTGATATCATTGGACAGAACCTGCATGGTTTTATGAAGGGAAAATCGTGTCTGACAAATCTAATAGAACTTTTTGAGGATGTAACTAGTAGAGTGGGTGAGGGAGAACCAGTGGATGTGGGATATCTGGATGTTCAGAGGCTTTTGATAAGGTGTCACACAGCAGATTAGTGTACAAACAAAGTACAACGTATAGGAGGGATGGGATTGAGGTGGGTACAAAATTGGTTGACAGACAGGAAGCTAAGAGTAGGAATAAGTGGGTTCTTTTCCAAATGGCAGGCAGTGACTAGTGGGGAACCGCAAGGCTCAGTGCTGGGACCCCAGTTACCTCCAATATATATCAATGCCTTAGATGAGGGAATAGAAATCCGTATCTCCAAGTTTGCCGACGACACGAAGCCGGGTGGCAGGGTTAGCGGTGTAGAGGATGATAAGAGGATGCAGGGTGACTTGGGCAAGTTAGGTGAGTGGACCAATGCGTGGCAGACGCAATGTAATGTGGATAAATGTGAGCTTGTCCACTTTAGAGACAAGAACAGGAGAGGATTATTACCTAAATGGGGTCCAATTAGGAAAAGGAGAGATGCAACGAGACCTGGGTGTCGCTGTGTACCCGTCATTGAAAGTGGGCGTGCAGGTAGAGCAGGTAGTTAGGAAAGCGAATGGTATGTTGACACACATAGCAAGAGGATTCGAGTACAGGAGCAGAGAGGTTCTACTACAGCCGTACATGTCCTTGGTGAGACCACACACGGAGTATTGTGTACTAAAATAAAATTTCAGGGCTCGTTAATGAAGAAGACAAAGGCTGTGTCATTAACCAGGAATCATGGCTTTTATTAGCAGAAATAGTGGTACAATAATGAATGCATACACAGTTGTACGCAAGGGAGTGTCTTTAGTGGTAAATATAATACACGTCCAATGTCAATGAAACTATCTAGGCACAGTGAAAGACTGACAGCATGACACAGATTCCCCAAAGTTTTGGTCTCCTTATCTGAGGAAAGACATCCTGACTATAGAGGTAGTGGAAAGAAGGTTCACTAGATTGATAGCAGGGATGGCAGGACTTAGATAGGAAGAACGGCTGGATCGACTAGGCTTATACTCACTGGAATTTAGAAGATTGAGGGAGGATCTTATAGCAATGTATAACACTCTTAAGGAACTGGACAGGCTTGATGCAGGAAGATTTTTCCTGACGTTGGGGAAAACCAGAACCAGGGGTCACAGTTTAATGATAAGGGGGAAGTCTTTTAGGACTGAGATGAGATTTTTTTTTCTTGACTAGTCATGGTTTCAAAGGCACAGGAGTTGGGCTGAGTGGTAGAATGGGCCAGCCAATCCTGGAATGTTGGAGCGGACTTGGCGGGTCAAATGGCCTCTATATCATAATCCTATGGTCTTATGGCTGAAGCACCGATTACAGGATCTCCATATGTGTACACCTAACTAAAGCTACAGTTTCTGGAATAAGAACTGGGTAAAATCTTTTGGAGGAATTAAACCGGTCATGTGTCTCGAGTGGATGCATAAAAATGAGGCACATTAACCTCCCGAACCCTTCATCAAGGCAGTGAAGGGTTTTAACCTCACTGACAAAAGACAAAGGAGGAAAAACCCAACACCCAACCCCAACCAACCAATTTTCCCCTGCAACCGCTGCAACCGTGTCTGCCTGTCCCACATCAGACTTGTCAGCCACAATCGAGCCTGCAGCTGACGTGGACATTTACCCCCTCCATAAATCTTCGTCCGCGAAGCCAAGCCAAAGAAGAAGAAAGAAGAAAGCAGCTCCACGTGTCGAACACACTTGTTTTTCCCGCTAAGAATGCCTGCAGCGGATTGTGCTTCACTTCGATGATCCCTGTTTAAATCCGCGGCACTGAAACCGTTGAACCAATGCAACCACACACAGTAACTGATTAGCGATAAGCACCAGAAAGGGGCAGAGAAGAGGCAAAGAAAAGGGAAATGTGGAAGGAAGTTCTAGGTGAACAAGTCCACACTGAGGCTCACTGCAGAGAAATAGGATGATCTCCTCCTCAATGAATGTTTTCTGCCACATTTCCCAAGGGCGTCTCAGTCACCACATTTAGAACATACACAGTACAGGCCCTTCGGCCCTCGATGCTGTGCAGACCCATTTATCCCTAAAGAAGTACAAAACTCTCCATACTTTTAATTGTTCCTTCACCCATGGGCCTGTGTCACTCTCTTAAATGCCCCTATTGGTTTAGTCCCCACCACCCTTCCAGGAAAGTGATTGATTATGGTTTCTGGTTTTTATGTATCACTTACATGAACCACTCACCCAGATGGCCAACTGCTGTTTTGTGAATGGACCCCCACAGCCTGGCGTCTTTCACATCGGAACAAGCCACGCTGCCAGTGGGGCGATCACACTGCTCAATGCCTCCATGATATCACAGAACTTTACCACCCCTATACATGACGGGAGGATTGACGAAAAAATCAGGCCATTCTCAATTGGTTGGAGTGGAAGACATATCTCCACCAAAGATGATGGGATTGATCTTGCTGGTTTATTGAAGTTGGATGAGAGTTCGACGGTTTGGTAGTTGTTTTCAAATTGGCGCCATGCAATTTTCTGTTTCCCTCATCAACAGCCAACGTGGCCCTCGGAGCATCGGCCGTGCAGTCGAGCACGTTTCAACGAGGTGCTGCTCAGCGAGCCATTGATGGCAAGACCAGCAGCGCCTGGAAGCAGCGCTCCTGCACGCACACCAAGACAAGCAAGGATCCCTGGTGGCGAGTGGACCTGAAGGGAATTTTCAACGTGTCCGTTGTGAGGATCACCAACAGAAGAGACTGCTGCTCCAAACGACTCCAAGGTGCCGAGATACGAATTGGAAGCACCCTGTACAACGAAGGGAATTCCAACAGACTGTAAGTACTCTTCAACAAACGCCGGGTCTTCACAGCTGTGGTCTGAGAGTTCCATTGTTGATATTACGTTGAAGACTAATAGGCGTGGATAGAGTGGTAATATGAGGATAACGTATTGAGTATCTTACTGTACAGGAAAATATATCTTTGCCGTAGAGATCCAATAATGAGGGTTACAGTTCCAGAATGGGAGACCACGTCTCCAGCAATGAAGTCTCCAGTACACGTCAGGAAATGGTCACAGTATGGTTTGATGCGGTGCAGACTCGGACTTCATGTAGATTCTGGCCTGTGCTCACCTATATCTCTTTCAGCTGCGGAACCGTACATGCTGATAACGGAACGACGTTCACGTTCAGTTGCGTTGGCTTCAGGGGTCGATTTGTGAACATTATTATCCGAGGCCAGAGTAAAATCCTGACCCTGTGCGAGGTGGAGGTCTTCGCTTCCGCACTGCCCGAATTGGAATATGATGGTAGGTCACGCGCAAACACTTTGAATCACAGAATTGTTGCGGGAGCTTTTGCAAGAGGCTCCTGATGGATGTTATTTGCAAAAGGCAACAAATGCAACAAGAGGCAATAGCAGCTTTGTCTGGAAACCAGAACTTACTGTCAGGAAGGTCAGGTCATCTTTCCAGGCAGAGAGGAGAAAAAACAGGCTTTTCTCTCAGAGAGGAGGGAATGAGAGAGAGGGAGGAGAGACACAGATATCGGTTCCAGAGGGGAAAGCTGACAACCTTTGGAAGACGGCCTGGTCAATGGAGAGGACGGGCTGTCCGGTGTTTCTCCTGGAATAGAAAGGAACTCTGTGGTGACCTGAAACAAGAAAAACTCTCTCTGATAACCATCAAGAACCCTTCTGAGTGTTGACCATTGACCTGTTAAGTACCAAAGCCTAGTGAACATTATTAATGTTAACTTCTCTGCAAAGTAGAGCATTGGCTGAAACCAGTGAGATTGGACTGTGAACCAAAGAACTTTGCTGAACTTAAAAAGAAATGACTCACATGTGAGCTTAAAATTGGAAGGGGGTTAGGTAGATTGTGAGTCAATAGCGATAAGTTAAAGTTTGATTCTATTTTCATGTTCAAAGATAATTAAAAGCACCTTTTGTTTAAAGAACCCTTTGTCGTGGTGCTTATCTATGGCTACTGGGTTTCGGGGTCCTCTGGACTCGTAACAACAGCCTCCTCCTTGAGTTTCTCATACATTCATCCCTCCCCACCAATCGCCCAGGGGAACCTTCCACTGCGGCCGCATGAGGTGCCACAGTCGCACCACACCTCCTCCAACACCACAGTCTGGGGCCTGAACCAATCCTTTCAGCGAAGCAACGCTTGACAGGGCGCAGAATGTGAGATCGCTTTGCTGAACACATTTATTCTACCCCCATCAGTGCCGGTGACAGCCCAGAAGCTAACCATTTCAGTTCTGTGTCACATTCCCATCTACTATTCCAACAAGAGTACCTGGAAATTGGAGGGAACAGTCCTAGATTTTACGACTGGGTTTAACTCTCCAGACGATTGCATTAAAATCGACTTCTCTGCTTTCTGATAAAAGATTTTTGGTTCTCCCACCCTTCCCTTTAGCCTGTCTTTGCCAGCCTCCTCTCTCAATATCACCCCAGCCATCTCCCCCCTCGAGCTGCTGTACCCTCCCACCCTTCGACTATCCTTCCTTTGGGACCATGTTCCTTCCCTAGCCCCTCTCGCCATTACCATATTTTTGGATGTCTGCTGACAAAGTCCACAGTGTGATGAAGGGCTCAAGCCAGAATCGTTGATTATGTTCATTTCTCTTTGCCATATGAAGTAGATAGTTAGATCTGCAGGGTTCTC
>NC_091469.1:491818980-491821480 GCF_036971445.1 Narcine bancroftii | reverse complement strand
GGACAGGCACAGTGTGAAGTTCCCTCCACACTGAAAACACACACACACACACACACACACACACACACACACACACACACACACACACACACACCCAGGGACAGGCACAGTGTGAAGTTCCCTCCACACTGAAAACACACACACACACACACACACACACACACACACACACACACACACACACACACACACACACCCAGGGACAGGCACAGTGTGAAGTTCACTCCACACTGAAAACACACACACACACACACATACACACACACACACACACCCAGGGACAGGCACAGTGTGAAGTTCCCTCCACACTGAAAACACACACACACACACACACACACAGGGACAGGCACAGTGTGAAGTTCCCTCCACACTGAAAACACACACACACACACACACACACACACACACACACCCAGAGACAGGCACAGAGTGAAGTTCCCTCCACACTGAAAACACACACACACACACACACACACACACACCCAGGGACAGGCACAGTGTGAAGTTCCCTCCACACTGAAAACACACACACACACACACACACACACACACACACACACACACACACACACACACACACACACACACCCAGGGACAGGCACAGTGTGAAGTTCCCTCCGCACTGAACACACACACTCACACCCAGGGACAGGCACAGAGTGAAGTTCCCTCCACACTGAAAACACACACTCACACACACACACACACACACACACACACACACCCAGGGACAGGCACAGAGTGAAGTTCCCTCCACACTGAAAACACACACACACACACACACACACACACACACACACACACCCAGGGACAGGCACAGTGTGAAGTTCCCTCCACACTGAAAACACACACACACACACACACACACACACACACACACACACACCCAGGGACAGGCACAGTGTGAAGTTCCCTCCGCACTGAACACACACACACCCTCCCAGGGACAGGCACAGAGTGAAGTTCCCTCCACACTGAAAACACACACTCACACCCAGGGACAGGCACAGTGTGAAGTTCCCTCCACACTGAAAACACACACTCACACACACACACACACACACACACACACACACACCCAGGGACAGGCACAGAGTGAAGTTCCCTCCACACTGAAAACACACACACACACACACACACACACACACACACCCAGGGACAGGCACAGTGTGAAGTTCCCTCCACACTGAAAACACACACACACACACACATACACACACACACACACACACCCAGGGACAGGCACAGTGTGAAGTTCCCTCCACACTGAAATCACACACACACACACACACACACACCCAGGGACAGGCACAGTGTGAAGTTCCCTCCACACTGAAAACACACACACACACACACACACACACACACACACACACACCCAGAGACAGGCACAGAGTGAAGTTCCCTCCACACTGAAAACACACACACACACACACACACACACACACACACTCACACCCAGGGACAGGCACAGAGTGAAGTTCCCTCCACACTGAAAACACACACTCACACCCAGGGACAGGCACAGAGTGAAGTTCCCTCCACACTGAAAACACACACACACACACACACACACACACACACACACACACACACACACACACAGGGACAGGCACAGTGTGAAGTTCCCTCCACACTGAAAACACACACACACACACACACACACACACACACACACAGGGACAGGCACAGTGTGAAGTTCCCTCCACACTGAACACACACACACCCTTCCAGAGACAGGCACAGAGTGAAGTTCCCTCCACACTGAAAACACACACACACACACACACACACACACACACACACACACACACACACACACACACACACACACACACACACACACACACACACACACCCAGGGACAGGCACAGTGTGAAGTTCCCTCCGCACTGAACACACACACACACACATACACACACACACACACACACACACACACACACCCAGGGACAGGCACAGTGTGAAGTTCCCTCCACACTGAAAACACACACACACACACACACACACACACACACACAGGGACAGGCACAGTGTGAAGTTCCCTCCACACTGAACACACACACTCACACACACACACACACACACACACACACACACACACCCAGGGACAGACACAGTGTGAGGTACCCTCCACACTGAAAACACACACACACACTCACACACACACACACACACACACACACACACACACACACACGGACAGGCACAGTGTGAAGTTCCCTCCACACTGAACACACACACTCACACACACACACACACACACACAGGGACAGGCACAGTGTGAAGTTCCCTCCACACTGAACACACACACACACACACACACACACAGGGACAGGCACAGAGTGAAGTTCCCTCCACACTGAAAACACACACACACACACACACACACACCCAGGGACAGGCACAGTGTGAAGTTCCCTCCACACTGAAAACACACACTCACACACACCCAGGGACAGGCACAGTGTGAAGTTCCCTCCACACTGAAAACACACAC